>NC_053390.1:212031679-212096480 GCF_905171765.1 Bufo bufo
AAGTAATCTGTAAGTAAAGTGACTCCTTTCACTGCTCAGGTGATAAATATTAATATTTTATCCACTTTAAAAAGCATTTTCAGCCCAAGTGCATGTACACCTAGATGCAAGCAGCAATACGTAGAAAAGAAGAAACAAGTCTTTTTCACAATTCATTCTTAAATCAGAACCTTCACACGTATCGTCCTTAGCTAGTCCGTTTTACTTATTTTTTCTTTTTGAGTAAAGGAAGTAACAACCTTCAGGGGATGTTTGGGGAAGTTGTAACTATCATTTGCACCACTAGGGGCACGTCCCAACACTAAATTTAAAAATTTGTATTCTCCCCGAGACAATTCACACACATAAAAGAGGTTCTCCAAGCAATTTTTTATTACTTTTTAAAGGGAATCAGCAACCTCCCTAATGCCTTATTCACACGTCAGCGTTTTGGCCAGTGATTTCTATCAGTGATTGTGAGTAGGGATGAGCGAACCCGAACTGTATAGTTCGGGTTCGTACCGAATTTTGGGGTGTCCGTGACACGGACCCGAACATTTTCGTAAAAGTCCGGGTTCGGGTTCGGTGCTTTTTGAAAGGCTGCAAAGCAGCCAATCAACAAGCGTCTTACTACTTGCCCCAAGAGGCCATCACAGCCTTGCCTACTATTGGCATGGCTGTGATTGGCCAGTGCAGCATGTGACCCAGCCTCTATATAAGCTTGGGTCACGTAGCGCTGCACGTCACTCTGCTGATTCAAGCATAGGGAGAGGTTGCAGCTGCGACGTTAGGGCGAGATTAGGCAGATTAACTCCTCCAAAAGACTTCATTCTGTGATCGATCTGCAGCTGTGGATCATTGAAGTGCTAATATCGACTTGCTCACTTTTTTGAGGCTGCCCAGAGCGTTTTTAGATCACTTTTTTCTGGGGTGATCAGCGGCCATTTTGTGACTTGTGGTGCGCCAGCACAAGCTATCACCAAGTGTATTTAACCATCAATAGTGTGGTTATTTTGTGCTATATCCTACATCAGCGGCAGGCTGAGCCTGTGTCACCGAAGTGCATTTAACCATCAATAGTGTGGTTATTTTTTGGCCATATACTACATCAGGGGCAAGTTGAGCCTGTCACCCAGCACCTAAAAAATAGACCTGACATTTCTATTCAACCAAATCTGTACTGTTTTAGCTGGTCAAGTTATTTGTAGTGACCGTAAAAGCACATTTTTTGTTCTGGGTTGAAAAACTATTCCCAAATTTGCCATTCTCAAAATAACTAGTTTCTGCTATATGAGGCCAACTTGAAATCTATCCCAAAAAGGATATCTTACATTGAAGGTGCTGATAGTGTCATTCAGAAAAACCTAAGACACACGCTACCGTGCAGATAGAAGTCTGATTCTGTGATTAAACCTATACCTGTCACACAGCGCAAAAAAAAACAGGCCTCACATTTTTATTCAACCAAATCCTTACTGTTTTAGCTGGTCAAGTTATTTGTAGTGACCGTAAAAGCAGACTTTTTGTTCTGGGTTGAAAAACTATTCCCAAATTTGCCATTCTCAAAATTGTGGTGAACGGGAACAATGAGGAAAACATCTAATAAGGGACGTGGACATGGTCGTAGTGGTGTTAGTGGACCCTCTGGTGCTGGGAGAGGACGTGGCCGTTCTGCCACAGCCACACGTCCTAGTGAACCAACTACCTCAGGTCCCAGTAGCCAGCAGAATTTACAGCGATATTTGGTGGGGCCCAATGCCGTTCTAAGGATGGTAAGGCCTGAGCAGGTACAGGCATTAGTCAATTGGGTGGCCGACAGTGGATCCAGCACGTTCACATTATCTCCCACCCAGTCTTCTGCAGAAAGCGCACAGATGGCGCATGAAAACCAAGCCCATCAGTCTGTCACATCACCCCCATGCATATCAGGGAAACTGTCTGAGCCTCAAGTTATGCAGCAGTCTCTTATGCTGTTTGAAGACTCTGCTGCCAGGGTTTCCCAAGGGCATCCACCTAGCCCTTCCCCAGGGGTGGAAGAGATAGAATGCACTAACGCACAACCACTTATGTTTCCTGATGATGAGGACATGGGAATACCACCTCAGCACGTCTCTGATGATGACGAAACACAGGTGCCAACTGCTGCGTCTTTCTGCAGTGTGCAGACTGAACAGGAGGTCAGGGATCAAGACTGGGTGGAAGACGATGCAGGGGACCATGAGGTCCTAGACCCCACATGGAATGAAGGTCGTGCCACTGACTTTCAGAGTTCGGAGGAAGAGGCAGTGGTGAGACCGAGCCAACAGTGTAGCAAAAGAGGGAGCAGTGGGCAAAATCAGAACACCCGCCGCCAAGAGACTCCGCCTGCTACTGACCGCCGCCATCTGGGACCGAGCACCCCAAAGGCAGCTTCAAGGAGTTCCCTGGCATGGCACTTCTTCAAACAATGTGCTGACGACAAGACCCGAGTGGTTTGCACGCTGTGCCATCAGAGCCTGAAGCGAGGCATTAACGTTCTGAACCTTAGCACAACCTGCATGACCAGGCACCTGCATGCAAAGCATGAACTGCAGTGGAGTAAACACCTTAAAAACAAGGAAGTCACTCAGGCTCCCCCTGCTACCTCTTCTGCTGCTGCCACCGCCTCGGCCTCTTCTGCTGCTGCCGCCGCCTCGGCCTCTTCTGCTGCTGCTGCCGCCGCCGCCTCGGCCTCTTCCTCCGCCTCTGGAGGAACGTTGGCACCTGCCACCCAGCAAACATGGGATGTACCACCAACACCACCACCTGCGTCACCAAGCATCTCAACCATGTCACACGGCAGCGTTCAGCTCTCCATCTCACAAACATTTGAGAGAAAGCGTAAATTCCCACCTAGCCACCCTCGATCCCTGGCCCTGAATGCCAGCATTTCTAAACTACTGGCCTATGAAATGCTGTCATTTAGGCTGGTGGACACACACAGCTTCAAACAGCTCATGTCACTTGCTGTCCCACAGTATGTTGTTCCCAGCCGCCACTACTTCTCCAAGAGAGCCGTGCCTTCCCTGCACAAACAAGTGTCCGATAAAATCAAGTGTGCACTGCGCAACGCTATCTGTGGCAAGGTCCACCTAACCACAGATACGTGGACCAGTAAGCACGGCCAGGGACGCTATATCTCCCTAACTGCACACTGGGTAAATGTAGTGGCGGCTGGGCCCCAGGCGGAGAGCTGTTTGGCGCACGTCCTTCCGCCGCCAAGGATCGCAGGGCAACATTCTTTGCCTCCTGTCTCCTCCTCCTCCTACTCAGCTTCCTCCTCCTCTTCTTCCACCTGCTCATCCAGTCAGCCACACACCTTCACCACCAACTTCAGCACAGCCCGGGGTAAACGTCAGCAGGCCATTCTGAAACTCATATGTTTGGGGGACAGGCCCCACACCGCACAGGAGTTGTGGCGGGGTATAGAACAACAGACCGACGAGTGGTTGCTGCCGGTGTGCCTCAAGCCCGGCCTGGTGGTGTGCGACAATGGGCGAAATCTCGTTGCAGCTCTGGGACTAGCCGGTTTGATGCACATCCCTTGCCTGGCGCATGTGCTGAATTTGGTGGTGCAGAAGTTCATTCGCAACTACCCCGACATGTCAGAGCTGCTGCATAAAGTGCGGGCCGTCTGTTCGCGCTTCCGGCGTTCACACCCTGCCGCTGCTCGCCTGTCTGCGCTACAACGTAACTTCGGCCTTCCCGCTCACCGCCTCATATGCGACGTACCCACCAGGTGGAACTCCACCTTGCATATGCTGGACAGACTGTGCGAGCAGCAGCAGGCCATAGTGGAGTTTCAGCTGCAGCACGCACGGGTCAGTCGCACTGCGGATCAGACACACTTCACCACCAATGACTGGGCCTCCATGCAAGACCTGTGTGCCCTGTTGCGTTGTTTCGAGTACTCCACCAACATGGCCAGTGGCGATGACGCCGTTATCCGCGTTACAATACCACTTCTATGTCTCCTTGAGAAAACACTTAGGGCGGTGATGGAAGAGGAGGTGGCCCAGGAGGAAGAGGAGGAAGAGGGGTCATTTTTAGCACTTTCAGGCCAGTCTCTTCGAAGTGACTCAGAGGGAGGTTTTTTGCAACACCAGAGGCCAGGTACAAATGTGGCCAGACAGGGCCCACTACTGGAGGACGAGGAGGACGAGGATGAGGAGGAGGTGGAGGAGGATGAGGATGAAGCATGTTCACAGCGGGGTGGCACCCAAAGCAGCTCGGGCCCATCACTGGTGCGTGGCTGGGGGGAAACACAGGACGATGACGATACGCCTCCCACAGAGGACAGCTTGTCCTTACCTCTGGGCAGCCTGGCACACATGAGCGACTACATGCTGCAGTGCCTGCGCAACGACAGCAGAGTTGCCCACATTTTAACGTGTGCGGACTACTGGGTTGCCACCCTGCTGGATCCCCGGTACAAAGACAATGTGCCCACCTTACTTCCTACACTGGAGCGTGATAGGAAGATGCGTGAGTACAAGCGCACGTTGGTAGACGCGCTACTGAGAGCATTCCCAAATGTCACAGGGGAACCAGTGGAAGCCCAAGGCGAAGGCAGAGGAGGAGCAAGAGGTCGCCAACGCAGCTGTGTCACGGCCAGCTCCTCTGAGGGCAGGGTTAGCATAGCAGAGATGTGGAAAAGTTTTGTCACCACGCCACAGCTAACTGCACCACCACCTGATACGGAACGTGTTAGCAGGAGGCAACATTTCACTAACATGGTGGAACAGTACCTGTGCACACCCCTCCACGTACTGACTGATGGTTCGGCCCCATTCAACTTCTGGGTCTCCAAATTGTCCACGTGGCCAGAGCTAGCCTTTTATGCCTTGGAGGTGCTGGCCTGCCCAGCGGCCAGCGTTTTGTCTGAACGTGTATTCCGCATGGCAGGGGGCGTCATTACAGACAAACGCAGCCGACTGTCTACAGCCAATGTGGACAAGCTGACGTTCATAAAAATGAACCAGGCATGGATCCCACAGGACCTGTCTATCCCTTGTGCAGATTAGATATTAACTACCTCCCCTTAACAATATATTATTCTACTCCAGGGCACTTCCTCATTCAATACTATTTTTAATTTCATTTTACCATTATATTGCGGGGCAACCCAAAGTTGAATGAACCTCTCCTCTGTCTGGGTGCCGGGGCCTAAATGTGTGACAGTGGCCTGTTCCAGTGGTGGGTGACGTGAAGCCTGATTCTCTGCTATGACATGAAGACTGATTCTGCGCTGACATAAGGCCAGATTCTCTGTTACGGGACCTCTCTCCTCTGCCTGGGTCTAAATGTGTGACAGTGGCCTGTTCCAGTGGTGGGTGACGTGAAGCCTGATTCTCTGCTATGACATGAAGACTGATTCTGTGCTGACATAAGGCCAGATTCTCTGTTACGGGACCTCTCTCCTCTGTCTGGGTGCCTGGGCCTAAATGTGTGACAGTGGCCTGTTCCAGTGGTGGGTGACGTGAAGCCTGATTCTCTGCTATGACATGAAGACTGATTCTGCGCTGACATAAGGCCAGATTCTCTGTTACGGGACCTCTCTCCTCTGCCTGGGTGCCTGGGCCTAAATGTGTGACAGTGGCCTGTTCCAGTGGTGGGTGACGTGAAGCCTGATTCTCTGCTATGACATGAAGACTGATTCTGCGCTGACATAAGGCCAGATTCTCTGTTACGGGACCTCTCTCCTCTGCCTGGGTGCCTGGGTCTAAATGTGTGACAGTGGCCTGTTCCAGTGGTGGGTGACGTGAAGCCTGATTCTCTGCTATGACATGAAGACAGATTCTGTGCTGACATAAGGCCAGATTCTCTGTTACGGGACCTCTCTCCTCTGTCTGGGTGCCGGGGCCTAAATATGTGACAGTGGCCTGTTCCAGTGGTGGGTGACATGAAGCCAGATTCTCTGCTATGGCATGAAGAGACTGATTCTCTGCTGACATGAAACCAGATTCTTTGCTATGGCATGAAGAGACTGATTCTCTGCTGACGTGAAGCCAGATTCTCTGCTATGGGACCTCTGTCCAATTGATATTGGGTCATTTTTATTTTTTTAATTTTAATTTTAATTCATTTCCCTATCCACATTTGTTTGCAGGGGATTTACCTACATGTTGCTGCCTTTTGCAGCCCTCTAGCTCTTTCCTGGGCTGTTTTACAGCCTTTTTAGTGCCCAAAAGTTCGGGTCCCCATTGACTTCAATGGGGTTCGGGTTCGGGACGAAGTTCGGTTCGGGTTCGGATCCCGAACCCGAACATTTCCGGGAAGTTCGGCCGAACTTCTCGAACCCGAACATCCAGGTGTTCGCTCAACTCTAATTGTGAGTCAATACCAGGATTGGAGCCTCCACAGAGATGAGGTATAGGCCTCATGCACACGACCGTTGTGTGCTTTGCGGTCTGCAAATTGCAAATCCGCAAAACACGGATGGCGTCCGTGTGCGTTCCGCAATTTGCAGAACGGCGTGGACAGCGATTAATATAACTGACTATTTTTGTCCGCAAAACAGACAAGAATAGGACAGATTATATTTTTTTTTGCGGACCACGGAACGGAGCAACGGATGGGGTAAGCACACGGAGTGCTGTCCGCATCTTTTGCGGTCCCATTGAAGTGAATAGGTCCTCACCAGAGCTGTAAAAACTGCGGCTCGAATGCAGACCAAAACAACGGTCGTGTGCATGAGGCAATAAGGGAAAGATCTGCACCTGTTCTGTGTTTAGAGCCGAACCTGGTTTTGGCTCAAAATCACTGACCAAATACTGACTGTTTGAATGAGGCGTCATCTTTGCTTTTCTTGCACCCAAGCTCCACTCCTTTTTGTGGTCAGCCCCTCCTTCGCTGCTTTGATTGACAAGGTCAGGCAGTGGCAAAGCAGCGAGGGAGGGGCCGACCACAGGAAGGAGTGGAGATTGAGTGCAACAGGACGCCCTCACTGCACCAAAGGCCTAATTTGCATTAAAAAAAATGAAATCATCATCAAAAATCATGATCAAAAGAAAACTGGCATTTTAATTAGTTGAACCACAACTATATGTCTATGCAAACAGTTGGATAGGGAGGTCGCTGGTGACAGATTCCCTTTAAATACAAGACTTGTTCCCAATTTGGTGCATTACTTGGTCACTAAATTTTCACACAACTCTGCATAAATTAATAGTACAAACTACAAACGACCATAAGAAACTTTGTAATATACATCAGATAAATTTCTAGCTCTCCTGTAATCAGCTAGACATTTCTGCCCACCCACACTTACTAAATGCTTTTCTCTTTGAAATTTCTCTTGAAACTGTCAGCATTGAGAGAATTGCAAACTAGAAATCTAGCATACAAAGGAGAAAACTTAAAAAAAAAAAGCCAGATACAAAATTACATACTTGCCAGAAATCGTGTTATTCTTCATGCACACACAGTGTACTATAGGTAAGGGTACTTTCACTCTTGCAGCAGAGGATTCCGGCAGGCAGTTCCGTCGCCAGAACTGCCTGCCGGATCCGTCAAAACGTATGCAAACTGATGGCATTTGTCAGACGAATCAGGATCCTGATCCGTCTGACAAATGCATTGAAATGCCGGATCCGTCTCTCCGGTGTCATCTGTAAAAACGGATCCTGGCGAAACTAGACAGCACGACAACGGTCGTGTGCATGTAGCCTAAAGGAGGAGAAAGCCACACTACCACAGCACAAAAAGGGCAAAGAGATTTTCATTGAAAGAAACAACTCTAGGATAAAACTCCTACAACAGCGTGTAACTAGTGTTGAGTAACTAGTTTCAAGTTTGGCGTACAAGGTTCGGGTTATTTAAGAATTCCGCTAACACGGACCATAAGATATGGTTCGTGGTAGCAGAATCCATAACAGAATTCTTAGATAACCCGAACCTTGTACGGCGAACTGGAAACACAAGTTCGCTCATCCCTACTTGTAACACATACGACAGCCATCGCAATTAGGTATTATTAAGAAACAGATTTTTAATCTTTTACTCTGACATCAAAGGAGAATAAAATGCAGCAAAATATGATACAGTTTTACAAGACCTACAGCAAATCCATGAATTAGGCGTCGCTGGAACTGCCTGCCGGATCAGGTAATCTGCATGCAAACGGACAGCGGATGCGGATCAGTCTCACAAATGCATTGCAAGAACGGATCCGTCTCTCCGTTTGTCATACAGACAAACTGATCCGTTTAAAAAAAAAATTCACATTTTTACCGGTCTGCGCATGCCGGCACTAATACTTTTCAATGTAAATTAATGCCATATCCAGCATTCCGGCAACTGATCCGAAATTTTAGACGGAGATAATACTGCAGCATGCTGTGGTATTTCCTCCGCCCAAAACGCCGTTCAGTGACTGAACTGAAGACATCCTGAACGGATTTCTCTACATTCAGAATGCATGGGGATAAAACTGATCAGTTTTTTTCCGGTATTGAGCCCCTGTGACGGAACTCAGTGCTGGAAAACAAAAACGCTAGTGTGAAAGTACCTATACACAAGAATGGCAGAATGAGTTTTATTACAAATCATATCCATTTATCATCTATTCTAGATGCTGCATTTGTTTCCACCTAATGTGAGCTTGGCTACACATCTCCTGAATTCACTTAGACCTTCACATCGTTCTCCACACCCAATGACCAATAAATAATGTAATTTGGTTTATTTTGCAGTTCTAAATACGGTGCCAACATCCTCTAATGACTCACATCAGTCCCTGGCCGTCAGTGTATGTGTATTTCACATACAGTACACTACATTCAAGATTAGGAAATCCCATTGACCTACGAGTAGGGGAGAAACATGGAGTACACAGAAAAATTCACACTAATGTGGGGAGACCAGGCAAGCGTCACAAGGCAATGTCCCTAGTAGTAACAGGTTCACTAGTCTGATTTATAGCAAAAGATGCTAGTCGTTGACATTGCTAATTTACAAACCTATGAATTTGAAGGGGTTATGAAAAAAGCGGCCCCTGCTTTGGAGAACCCCGTCCAACCATGTGCCACATGGTCACCTATTCATTTGAATGTGAGCCATATAATACTACATGTGCACTGCAGATGTTGCTGGGACTGGTATTTACAGCAGCTAATTCTGCGGCCACCAGGACGGTTGCTTTAGGGTCCATACAAACTCCATTACTTTTCTTCTGCCAGACTACAGCTCGTCATACAAAAAAAAAGTATGCAGATATAAGGTTGCTGATCTCATGTGCATAGGGGCTTCCTGACTGCTTCCAAATGCAGATGTACCACCTCCCCCACTAAATGGGCACACAAAGCCAAGCCAAGTGTGCATGTTTAGCCCTCATGCACACAGTCGTGTTTTGACGGCCGCAAATCACAGATCCGCAAAACATGGGCCACAGAATGGACTTGGTGGTGCTGAGATGAATGGGTCCACATCCAATCCGGGAAAAAGCATGAAACAGATGCGGACCAAAACTATGGCCGTGTGCACAAGGCCTTATTGTAAGTAATATCTCAAGTGCATTGCTGACTTAAATGCTTATTTCATAGGAATAACCTCTTTATCCACCTATCTACAAGATAGGCAGTCATTGTATGATTGTTAGGGACCCCACAACCACTAGAATGGGGATCCCTATGCTTCGTTCCAGAGGAACTACAATAGTGATGTCATACATGCATGCTACTGCTCCATTCAATGTCTATGGGACTGATGGAGGCGGCTGAGCACTGGACTGGAGTGACATTGAGAATGCTTGACTTTTGTATTATGGGTATGGCCAGTTTTGACCATATATTGTGGATAGGCAATAAATGTTTTTTTTTTGTTGGATAACCCTTTGAACGTGTCATAACGAGGATAATTAATGGGTAATCTGACAAAACACATTTACAGCCTAACCATAAGACATGCCATAGAGGTCTGATGAGTATGTACACCTTCTGAAAAGCTGAGACACTATGCACATGTCTGGATGATAGGATTATATTCCAGGCTGTGCTATCTGTACTCTACCAGAATACCTCTGCTCCATTCCTGAGCAAATTCCAGAACTATTTTATCTTTAACTTCAATAGCTGGGGGTGTAATGTAAAGAATTGCGTCCTCCAGCTAAACATAAACCAGATACAGAAAATGTCATAATGTTATGATTAGTGACGCCCCCCCCCCCCCCCCCCCCCCCCCCCGCTCATTTCAGAATGCTAGCATTCCAGAGGCCGGCAGGAAGCTCGACAGGACAATCGCTCGTCTCCGCAGAATATTACCTCCGCCTTACATTATAACCTCTTCATGGAACTTTCTCATTGTGTAGCATGGCTGTTCTAAAATCAACTGGGCAGAATAATGTAGCGCCTGATATCGACAACCTATCCTCCATGATCAGCTGGTCCTCCCTGGCGTAAGAACTATCACTTTGAATGGAGTTGGAAGCACAGCTCTGTTCAAAGTGTAGTGGCCATGCAGGGTTACATTCATTTGAATGGGAACCGAGCTGCAGTAACCCTGCATGGCCACTAGACCCTGAACTAAGCTGTGCTCCCGGCTACATTCAAAGAGATAGAACCAGTAATGGCTGCTGCAGGGAACAGCTGATCAGTGGAGGTGCTGGGTGCCAGACCATCACCAATCAGGTACTGATTACCTATCCCGAGGAGTCCGGCAAAGACCTTTAAAAGGGGATGTCCCATTAAGACAACTATAAGACAACTACAGGATAGGGAATAAGTGTCCGATTGGCTGGGCAAGGTTACTAACCAGAATTTTTCTTTTTTTCTGGACAACTCATCTCAAATTCTCGGGCAGCCAAACAATTTTACGGCCCATTTGGAAAACCATAAAGAATGATAAAGATTCTAAGTAATACATGTCTATAGCTCATTATACTGATAACACCTCATTACCAGCATTTACTGTGAGCTGTAAAATGATGAGAAATACTACCAAAATAATCTTGTCAAGTGCACCAGCCTAAAGTCTTTCACCTACTGTATTTTTATGGGCTGTCCAGAAATGTATTGCCACCAGGGTCCCCGCTGATCATGACAACATTGGCCTGTGCTCCCCCATTTAAATGGAGTGGCGGTCACACATTCATACGTCCCCGCCATTTAGCTTTATAGGCCTGCCGGAGATCGCGGAGCACTAACGGATTAACATCTGCTGCTCCATTTAAGCGGTGAGCACAAGCCCCCGTTCTGATGGTCGGCGGAGGCCGTAGCAGTCGGGCCACCACCGAGCAGACACTTATCCCCTATACTGAATATACATGGTCTTAATGGGACAGTGGGCAGATCTCTGGCCACACAACTGCATGTAGCAATTCAGCAGCATTTTACAGTAATAAACAAGGCACACATTTGTGCCATTCTTCTGGGGTTCAGTGTCTATAAAGCACAGTGTGAAGAAAGAGGAGAATTATTGTACTGGGAATAAAAGAAAGATTGACATTGATGATGAAGAAGAGAAGACTCCTGCTTCCAGAGATCTGCATACAGCGCTGTGTAGCAATTTCCACTCTGGATGCATGTCACTCACAAAGGGTAGACTGTTCCCACTTGATATGGATGTGTAGAGAAGAACATGACGTTCGCTACACGGCCGAGGTCAATGTAAACACCTCGCTGTTTGCACACTCATATCTGAGATACAAAATCAATCACTGTGGTTTTTGTGAAAGTGAAACTGTCAATTTAGGTACAAGGCACAAAACAGATTGGTGACAAATGCCTGCACCAGGGTAAATGACGCTTCCCTCACTCTCGGGTTTGGGAGGCGTCTGATTTTCAGATGATGTCATTTTGCTTACAGATGCAATAAAACCACCCTCAACCCACCTGTCTTTTCTAAATGAATGTCACCAGTTTGTGCGTCCTTGAGTGGCATCTAGACAAATGCTTGGACAGAATTGTATAATTTGTGCATTGTCCCTTTGAAATGAATTTATGTCCCTGCAACACAATTTTAATTAGGCCCCGATCTGCCACAAATGCCGGCCTGGAAGTTACACCCAGTCTATCAAACAACATGAGCCCCTGTGATAAATTTGGATCATCATGCGACTGCCAGGAGAAAGTTCACGCCATCTAAATATTAGACAGCATTAGGCCAATTTCACAAGAGCAGATCCAGTCCATGAAATATGCTCCGGAGCCTGTAGGTCTTTCTCTGCAACTACTGCTCCCTCTACACTTTGATTGACAGGGGTAGGTGTGATCAGGTTTACACTGCCTGGTCCTGTCAATAAAGTGGAGAGGATGTGGCAGTTGCAGAAACAGCAGAGCCTCTAGGTGTAGCTGCGACGCCCCCGTTGCTCCTAGAGGCCAATTTGCATATATTGAAGCATCATTTTTCTCAGTAATGCGGGCACATATGAACATGGGACCAACACAGATGCCTTCAGCTGCCAAGCGCACATGTAACAGGTCAGACAGTTTCATAGGTACAAATCTGCTGACAGATGCCCTTTAAGTGATAGGCCCAAGACTAGAGGTCTCAGCGTTTAGTAGCCAAAGAACCCCCGAGTCTTTGTTCATGTAATGTTCTGCAATTGAAAACATATAGTGAAGGTACTGCGAGTAACCCCTAGAGCAGGGGGTTCACAAGCTGCAATGCAGCCCGTAATGCCATTCTGTGTGGCCCCTAACCATCTGGCCACAGACATGATAATCTGTTTCTGCTCATCTCGATTTCCTATGTCAAAGAGGAGTGGCCCAAAACAAGGGGGCACGAACGAGCAAGTATTAACGGTGTTCTGTGTGGACATCTCTGGGATCCTGACCCCATGTGGCACTCAAGAATGGAGTAAATGAGTTAGAGAGGTAACCATGCATATGTGCAGTTCTTCATTGTAGTTTCTGGACAGTGAAAAACATTCGGCTCTTACCACAACTCACATCAGGTAAAGTGCAGATAGCCACATGCGTGCATGGTCGCTTCCTTTCTAGAGTTTCGAACATGGCAGAAGGTTGAAGTCTGGAAAGTGGAACTAGAACCTTTATACGTCTAGTGCATATGCTCATATGGTATAATTAAGGATCCCCTTGAAATTGGTTCAGTCTGGCAATGTGGAAAATTTGCAGTCAGTTTTTGTTTTTGTCGTATTTTGCACCAAATTTATTAAACATTGCACACTGATAGATTTGACACATCTTTAAACTTGAAAGGGCTCTCTGATCAAAAATGGAAATTAAACAGAGCCAGGGGGGGGGGGGGTGTAAAACAATAAAATGAGTCACCCACCTTATAAAAGGTCCCTCCACTCAGAGCTCACCTGCCATTCTTGCAAAAGCAACCACTGAGGTCAATAACTGACTGCAGCAGTAGTCACATGTGCAGGAACGGCACGTAATCACTCGCGCTATATAGGTGGGACCTTTGTAGTTAGTGGCTTTTTTTTATTTTTTTATTTCTCTAGTTTCCCCCTTGCTTACTTTTCAGTTATTGTAGTAGGACTGCACCTTTTTTTTTTTGCAACAGTCGTATACCTAATTAACAGCTAATCGTGCCCACTTTCCAAAGTTGTCAATGTGAGACTGGCAGAATCACAAAAAAGTAGCACATTTTTGAACTAAAATGAAGTGTGTTAAAATCTGCAAATTCTTTTCCCACGGGAATTCTGCCACAAATTCCTCCATGGCATGTACCTTGCGTTACACCCACTGCAGGTTGATTACCTAGGCCAGGATCAGCAAACTTCAGCACTCCAACTGCTGGGAAACTACAACTTCCAGCATGCCCACTTACTCTGTAGTTCTTGTAACTCCTATAGAAGTGAAAGGAGGATTCTGGGAGTTGTAGTTTCAGAACAGCTAGAGAGTGTCGGAGGTTGCTGATCCCGTACCTAGGCCGACACCATGCACCATCAGATGTTTCAGCAGCCCAGCTACAGCAATGGTGCTAGGATGAATCCTTAGAGGTCAGGTTTACATTTCTCTTTCCGATGGCCGGAGTGGCTGCATCAGAGCTCATTTATTCTTTTCAATAATAATCATCGTTTTATTAGGAGAATGAGCCTACTCATCTTTATAACAAGGGCGACTTAACATTTCATGACCAAAGATTTATGCTCTGATGAAAGAGTCGGGTCTGTTGGCGGAGAAGTTCTGCAGGTAACAGGATGTATTGCTGTACAGGAGCAGTTGCACAATGATTTCTTCTCTTTCTAGCAAAGCATTCACATTCCAAACATTGTATGAAGCCCAGCGGTGCTCCCTGGTAGCCAGGAAATGCACTGTTAACCCATTCATCTCTAAATACTAAACCTTAGCAAAATAAGATGGTTTAATACAAGCATAATGCAACAGCAAAACACTAGCATCACATTTACTATATATGTGTCTGTGCATACTTCGCATTGGCCTCTAATTATACACACATAGAAGACCGAGGCCTATGCCAATATGAAATGAAGTCCAAAATGTCTATTATCATTGGGATCATTACTTACACCACAGACAGGGAAACATGTACACAGCACTAACACCAGACAAATCCTAGGAGACCTAGCGAAAGTTGAATAAGTCCATTTGCAATTTGAATCAATGTCAGTGGCTCACCGGCATCACCGTGATATGGTGCTCACTCCCAGGGCAACACCCCAAGCCCAATAGAATGAACAAATGTGGTTACAATTTAAAATTGAAGGGCACTCAATTTACCAGGAGATCAAATGGAGATTGGTACTTTCGTTCAATTAAAACCTTATTTATTGGTATATGCTAAAAAACAAACAATATAAAACCACTATAATAACGATGAAATGTGATAGATGCTATGGATAGAAAAATGCCATTAGTAGTAAACGCAATGTGTTGTTACAAAAACATGGAGTCTCAATGTTGCCAATATTCTATTCCAAGGGGAATCCCTATGTGGGACCCCACATAGGGATTCCCCTTGGAATAGAATATTGGCAACATTGAGACTCCATGTTTTTGTAACAACACATTGGGCCAGATTTATCATTCCTCTGACAGCTCACTCCACTTTCACATATGGCTAAAGTCAGTTTTAGCCAAGTCAGATTTATGATCGGCCCTTTAAGACTGTAATAAATGTGGTTTGACGGTAGCAGTTTATCCGTCAGTAAGCAGCTTTACAAAAGTCGCACATCTTTACGAAAAAGTCGCACGTTTTTATGAAAAAGTCGCATGTTCTATTAAAAAGTCTCATAAGATAAGCATGGTCCTCACTGGAGTGAAATTGGGACTTTTTTGCGACTTTTTTGCGACTTTTTTAAATAGTCCCAATAGTAAATCTGTCTAGAGATTCATTTACATAAGAAAACACGCCCACTTTCAGAAAACTGGCGAGCATAGTGCAGAGCAGAAAAAAGTCGCAAATTTGTGCGCAGTTTTAGCGTTTGGGACTTTTTTGGGACTTTTTCACTCCATTATTCTGACTTGAGCTAATGATAAATCTGGCCCATTGCGTTTACTACTAATGGCATTGTACTATTGGCATTTTTCTATCCATAGCATCTATCACATTTTATCGCTATTAGGGTCCATTCACACGTCCGTGTGTGTTTTGCGGATCCAAAAACAGACATCGGCGATGTGCGGTCCGCATTTTGCGGACCGCACATCGCCAGCACTTAATAGAAAATGCCTATTCTTGTCCGCAATTGCGGACAAGAATAGGACATGTTCTATTTTTTTCGGGAACGGAATTGCGGACCCGGAAGTGCGGATCTGTAATTCCGGATCTGGGCAGCACATCGTGCTGCCCCATAGAAATGAATGGGTCCGCAATTCCGTTCCGCAAAATGCGGAACGAAATTGCGGACGTGTGAATGGACCCTTATAGTGGTTTCATATTGTTTGTTTTTTAGCATATACCAATAAATAAGGTTTTAATTGAATGAAAGTACCAATCTCCATTTGATCTTCTGGTAAATTGCGTGCCCTCCAATTTTAAATTTTAACTTAATAAGTAAATTGCCAAGTAGATTTCAGTGGTTATTTGTAAGGGTTGAACACTTCTTAATTGAAAGGTTGAAAATTTTCTGCTCATATTTCAGAAAGGCCATCATCCACTGATGTACAACAGCATCACGTTTCTGAAATTTAAGGAGAAAGTAGACAACTAATTTACCAGGCCTCCCTCTGATTGTCTCTGTACCTCAGTGCATTTCTTGAAAATACGGCAAAAATACTAGGGGGCATTCACACAACTGTAACTGCGAATGTGCAAAACACGAATATCGGCAGCATCATGGTGCGGACCAATTGACTTCAATGGGCCTATGGTCCACATGTTGCAGCGAAGTATGGCAGGTTTCGTCTTTTGCAGCGTGGACGCACAAATGCAGAAGCAAAACAATTACAGACGTCATGTGTGAATGCAATCTTATAGTCAATAATGGAGACACGCGCCAGTCTTAACCTGTCCCCCGCTGCCGTCAGATGCAGCACACTTAAGAGGTGGCGCTTCTGTGCACTTGCATGCATTAAAACAGAAATCTACACCAGCAGCAGAGCCTCTGCACTTGAGCCGCTACTCAAAGCAATGAGGCAGGCGAGATGTCTGGCCTCTGTGGCCACAAAGGCAAAATGAGATGATCTGTCTAAGGCCAAGTTCACACTTGAGTTATTTGGTCAGTTATTTCCATCAGTTATTGTGGGTCAAAACCAGGTGCCGGCCAAAGACACAGAACGGGTGCAGATCTTTCCATTATACCTTATCTGTGCGTCGGCTTCACTGCTGGTTTGGGCTCACAATAAGGCCTCATGCACATGAACGTTGTTTGGGTCTGCATCCGATCCGCATTTTTTGCAGCTCGGATGCAAACCCATTCACTTCAATGGGGCCGCAGACGCCAGAAAATATAACATGTCCTATTCTTGTCCGTATAACGGACAAAGATGGGAATGGTCTAGTGAGGGACAGACGTTCTGTTCCGCAAAATGCGGAACGCACACGGCCGGTATCTGTGTTTTGCGAAAACTCGATTTGCGGACCGCAAAACATGGTACGGCCATGTGCAAGAGGCCTAACTGACCAAATCACTGAAGTGTGAACTCGGACTAAGGCCTCATGCACACGGCCGTTGGGCAGCCGTGGCCGTATTGCGGCCCGCTAACGGCGGGTCGGCAATCCACGGCCGCCAGCCGCGTGCACCCCGCATCACGGATGCGGACCCATTCACTTGAATGGGTCCACAATTCCAGAGATGCGGAACGGAGTCACGAAACAGAACATCGGAAGCACTACGGAGTGCTTCCGTGGTGTTGTTCCACACTGCAAATAAATATGACATGTCATATTTTTTTGCGGTGCGGACAGACCACAGACCCATTCAATTTGAATGGGTCCGGCCCGCTGCACAGATGTTGCCCGTGCATTGGGGACCGCAATGCACGGAAAGGCCGCACAACGGCCGTGTGCATGCGGCCTAACTCCTTTAAAGATGCTACATTCCTGCGCCTTGTGTGCATAGCTCTGCATCCAAAGCAAAACCTTTTTGCTATTTTTAGCGGTGTATAAATGAAACGTTTTCGGGCCCAAAACAAAGTTAAATAAGATGAAATAAAATAACATGTTACCAAACAGATAAGACTTGAGGTTTGGTGCACCCTTGCTAGGGAGTAATTGGGGGAAATCCCTCAGAACAGCTCGATGGTGCGTCTCTATGTAACTGGCTTCCTTACAAAGATACCATCAAACATAAAAGAACCATTTTTATATGTTCGCATCCTGTTAACAATTCACTCGTCATTTGCTGGTTTTTCACAGAAAGCAGCTTCTGACACCACATATGTTCACTTTCCTACAGCTGAACGTGATCTGTATTATGTGGAGATTTATCAAAACTGGTGTAAAGGAAAACTGGCTTACTTGCCCATAGCAACCAATCAGATTCCACCTTTTATTTTTCAAAAGAAAAATAGAAGGTTTCGTTTGATGGGCAAGTACGTCAGTTTTCGCTTGCACCAGTTTTGATAACTCTCCCCCTATGAGTAACTAGGCAAATACACTAAACTATTACCAAAATGGATCCCAAATATTTTAGTCCAAATCACAACGGAACACTCAACATATCAATATCTCCACCAATAAATACGAGTAAAATACGTTCCTTAATTATCTAAAAATATTTATTGTGTCATGATTAAAATATGTCAATAAATACAAAATAGTAGGAAATACAATAGATTAATGCCACTTAAAAATGCCTCATGATTCTATATTCAGAAATGACTAATCAGAGCCTAAAATCCACACCACCTTAAGGCTACTTTCACACTAGCGTTGTTTTAATCCGGCGTTCAATTCCGACACCGGAACTGCCCGCCGGATCCGGAAAAACGTGTGAAAACGGATTACATTTGAATCCTGATCATGGACTTTAACTTTTTTTTCACATTTTTCGGGTTTAACATGCAAAAGCCGGATCCGGTTTGACTGAACACACAGCGCCAAATCCGGCGTTAATGCAAGTCAATGGGAAAAAGACCGGATCCTGCGTTCAGTCAAAGTGTTCATGATTTTTGGCCGGAGGTAAAAATACAGCATGCTACGTTTTTCTGAAAAGCCTGATCAGTCAAAAAGACTGAACTGAAGACATCCTGATGCATCCTGAAGGACGGACTCTCCATTCAGAATGCATTAGGATAAAACTGATCAGTTATTTTCCGGATTTGAGCCCCTAGGACGGAACTCAGCACCGGAAAAGAAAAACGCTAGTGTGAAAGTACCCTAACACAATGGAAATAATAACAGCAGCAGGCTAACGGGAGGTAATCATATAAACCTTCACATGCCTAAGCCTAACTGCCTGTAACTGGGTAACCCCTTTTCCAACAGCGTCAGAGATGAAAGCGTAGGGATAAGGCTACTGAGATGTATTAAAAAACATACCTAAGTGCTGGTGGCAATATTCCTCAACACGCGTTTTGCGTCCTAAGCTTTGTCAGGAGGAGTGGTCCAACCGGGGATTCACCTATCATTTAAATGGAGCCTGTGCCAATCAGTTCACTACCAGGACATGTGACTAATTACTGAGAATCGCCATATGACGACGCATGATGAAATCTCCCCTCGCCTGGAATGAAACTCTTCCGCCCTTCCCTCCGAGCCCCGCAAACATATTTTACTTGTATTTATTAGAGGAAATACACTAAACTACTGACCCAGAGATACTGCCTATGGGCTCATGCACACAGCCGTATTTTTTGTCAGCGTGCTGTTTTATTTTTTTGTACATCGCACACGGACCCATTCATACATGCGTTTTTTTTGCTGATCCATGCTGCAGATCTGCATGTCTCAGCACAGATCCTAATAGCCCTTTCTATTGATTGGAATAAGAAAAATACAGAATGCACACAGAAGCTATTTGTATTTTGCGGATCCGTTTTTTGCATACCGAAACATGGACTTGGCCAGGTGCATAAGGCCTACTCCAGAGCTGCACTCACAATGAAGCTTATTGCTCATGGAAACAAGCTTGGCATTTTTCTAGCAGATCTTAAGGTCCTAAAATCAAGATCCATGCAAAAAAAAAAAATAATAATAAAAGGGTATGTCCACATGGACTTGCCGCCACAAATTTGCATGCAGCAAATTCGCACAAATTTACAGTACCATCAGTGTGGATGACATTTTAAGATATCTCTTTCAAAAACCGCAGCATATTTTATATTCTGCACTAGAAAATCACAGTATAAATTCACCTGGGGTGCAGATTTTAAAGAGTCACTGTGTTTTCACAAAAAAAAATATTCATGTCACAGAGACATATCAAAAGTTTTGTCGGTGGAGGTCTGAGCGCTGAGACACCCCCACTGCTTGCTAGAACAAGCAGAGACAAGTGCTCGCATATTGCGGAGTCTCCTCGGGGCAGGAGAGGAAGCGAATCAGACTCAATAGAAAGGCTATGGGCATGTCTTGCTTCCGTCTCCTGCAGTGAGGAGAGAGCACAATATGTGAGCGCTTCTCTCTCCTCATTCTAGTAATTGGTGGGGGTCTCAGCGCTCAGACCCCCCACTGATAATTCTCTACGACTCTGAAAACTCAGTGACATGCTGCAGAGTTCCACTTCGTCTTTTATCCCTTGCAATGCATAGGGTGAAATTTGCAGCAGGAATGTCGCCCCATCGGGCCATACCCTAGTTACATTAGATACTGTAGGTAGATTAAGGCTAGGGCTACACAACGACATTTGTCGCAACAAGGTCGTGCTACATTTTTTGTGATGATAGTCCATGGTGTCGCACTGCAACACAACACAAGTTGGATTTTTGCGCGACTGTCGCGTTGCATGATGTCGCAGTGTGTTCCGTTCCACAAAATACGGAATGCACACAGACGTCATCCGTATTTTTTGCAGATCCGTTTTTTGCGGACTGCAAAATACATACGGTCGTGTGCATGAGGCCTAAGGGACATACGGATGCGGACAGCATACGGGTGACGCCTAGGTGGTGTCTTTTTTTTTTCTGGAACTGTAGAAGTGAATGTGTCCATGTGCGATCCGCAAACAGTTGTGTAAATGAGGCCTTAATCTGGACAAACTAAGTGCACCAAAAAAATAGAATACAAAAAAAAAGGTACAATAAACTCATTGAATATGCAGAAAAGGGGGAACTGGCCAACCATTCCACACACAAAAGAGCCCTTATAACTGCAGTATACACATGCATGCAATGCAATATTTGCCAGATACTACAATACAAAACAGAACACATTTATGGTCAATGGTTTCCAGTTTCCTATTATAGCAGATGTGACTTAACAGGAATGTAAATGCCCAAAACTCCTGCAAGACACAGCGGCGCTTCCGCAGTCACAACGAAACATAAACTCAGTAACCCTAACATTCAACATACTCCATACAGAAGATAAATCCGCCTTCATTTGTCAGGAAATGTTACCATAAGCTTCCTGATTCCGACATATGCAAGTGCGTTTATCACAAATAACATAATTTCCCACTATCCAGAAATAGTCAGAGAGGGGACAAAATTTATAAGAGCGCATACAAGACTTGAATACATGCACATTTCTGCAGGGTCTATGAGACGTTTGCTGTACATACATACAGTTGTGTTCAAAATAATAGCAGTCAGACATCACTAACCTGATCAATCACTGTTTTTAGTAGAAATGATATTTCTACATGGCAAATAATTTACTAGCAGGTGTAGTAGAGTAATAAAAACTAAACAGACCCAACAGTCATGACATGCATGCTGATGATTCTCTGTAATTCAATCACTTATTGAAAGTCGCATGTTCAAAATAACAGCAGTGTGGAGTTCAATGAGTGAGGTCATCCATTCTTTGAAAAACAGGTGACAATTATTGCCCTTATTTAAGAAAGGAAGGCAGCAAATGTTATACGTGCTGGTTACAGTGCATTTCTCTCTGAAATTCTGAGGAAAATGGGTGGTTCTAGACATTGTTCAGAAGAACAGCGTACCTTAATTAAAAAGTTGATTGGAGAGGGGAAAACATATAAAGTGGTGCAGAAAATGATAGGCTGCTCAGCTAAAATGATCGCAAATGCTTTAAAATGGCAACCAAAACCTGAAAGACGTGGAAGAAAGCGAAAAACTACCATTCAAATGGATAGAAGAATAGCCAAAATGGCAAGGACTCAGCCAACTATCAGCTCCAGGAAGATCCCACTGTGCTGAAGAGGTTACAATTTACCAAAGAGCACATTGACCGGCCTAAAGAGACATTTTGTGGACTGATGAAAGTAAGATTGTTCTTTTTGGGTCTAGTGGCCGGAGACAGATTGTCAGACGACCCCAAAACACTGAATTGAAGCCACAGTACACTGTGAAGACAGTGAACCATGGTGGCACAAGCATCATGATATGGGGATGTTTCCCATACTATGGTGTTGGGCCTATTTATCGCATACCAGGGGTCATGGATCAGTTTGAATACATCAGAATACTTGAAGAGGTCATGCTGCCTTATGCTGAAGAGGAAATGCCCTTGAAATGGGTGTTCCAACAAGACAACGACCCCAAACACACCAGTAAACGTGCAACATCTTGGTTCCAGACCAACAAGATTGACGTTATGGAGTGGTCAGCCCAATCCCCGGATCTTAATCCAATAGAAAACTTGTGGGGTGACATCAAAAATGCAGTTTCTGAGGCAGAACCAAGAAATAGAGAAGAACTGTGGAATGTAGTCCAATCATCCTGGGCTGGAATACATGTTCACAGAGGCCAGAAGTTGGTTGACTCCATGCAACACAGACGTACAGCAGTTCTCAGAACAGCAGTTATACAACTAAATATTAGTGAAGTGATTCAAAGGAAAGCAAAATCTTCAAACATTTTCCGGTTTATATAGTGAATGTTTGAGTTTGTAAAGAAGAATACAAACACTGCTATTTTTTTGAACAGTCTAATATTCACTTTTCTTTAATTTTTTTAGAGGAACAACACAAATCTGATATTTTTCTTCATGTTTTGATTTGGAATAGAATGTGTAGTGTTCCCAATGCATTTGTGTGTATAGAAATAAAAGCTATTAGAAGGATTTTGAGCTTTATTCACTTTTTTTTAACACACTGCTATTATTTTGAACAACTGCATATACACACACATTTTCCAACTGACTTACATTATATATTATTATTTTTTTCGGAAATGGTCAGTAAAGTCTTCACCTCAGGGCTGTCATAGGGAATGGGATATTACAGACTATGCACCAACGACAACTCTGAGGCGATTGTGAGGTAAGAGTCACATAATGGGTAATGGATGAAAGACTATAATCCCTAAACCATACTACATGCATGTGGGAAAGGATGAAGCTGAGAATGTCACACAATATAAGAAAGGCTGGCATTGGGGCTGAGAGGAGGGGGGGGGTAAACTGGCCATATGCTGCAGGGGCCTGAGGCTTAGACTGGGAATCTGCCCAGTATGGGACAGTCTGGGCCACCTGACATAATTAAACAGGAACTACATTAGTCCAGTTTCAAGCCTAGCAAAGCTCAGGACCTGACATCACATTCCTGAGAAAGTACAGGAACTGCACTGATCAATGCATTTCCGAGGTTAGGAGGTGCAGCACCTGTGGCGACATCATCACAGGTCCTGCACCCTCTGAGAGTATGGAGGGGAACTGCAGAAAAAGCATCTTCCTCCAACTTCAACCTGATTACTGGTGCCCTGTCGCTCTGAGGCAGGTGAGAAAGGTAAGTGAGGACATAGTTTGTGTTAGTGGGGGGGAATGGGTGGTCAGCACCTAGGGACAATGCTGCTGCCAGTGAGGGGGAAGGGGCAGAGGGCAGTTTACTGTGTCATTGGTGGAGGAGTGGTCAGTACCCAAGAACAAGGCAACTGCCAGTGCGGGAGGGGTGGTCAGCAGCCAGGGACTAAACTATTGCCAGTGGGAGAGGGGTTGTCAGGGGTCAGTTTTACTGCTAGTGCTGGAGGGTTTGTCAGTACCCTGGGATCATAACGTTACAAGTGGGGGAGGGGTGGCCAGGGGACAATACTGCTACCAGACCAGTGGGGGAGGGGTGGTCAGTACCCTGGGACAATGCTGTCGCCAGTGGGGGAGGGATGGTCAGGGAACAATGATGTGCTGTACAGTGGTATCAGATGCTGCTGGGAGATATTTTGTGTTACACTGTAGTATTAATTTGGCACTGTTGGGCATATATTATTTGCTACCTGGTGGTATTTATTTGGCGATGTTGGGGAGGTATTTCATCTCACAGTGGTATCAGATGTTGCGAGAATGGATAGAGAAGCAGGGCCTATGCTCGACCTGCCACTCAATCAAGAAGGGGGATCAGTGGGGGCTCCAGGGTTCAGACCCCCACGGATCACTTAGTTATCCCAGATCCTGTGGATAGAGGATAACTAGAAAAGTGGCCTTTAACAGGCGAGCATTACTATTTTAGTTTGACACCTATTTTGGGCCACATTTTTAATTTTTATTATATTTAATTTTTTTTTAACCCAAAGAAAACCTTTAAGGATAGGGAATGTGAAAAGGTGAAACAGCTATGACATGACAGGTGATAAGTGTCTGATTGGTGGGGGTCTGACTGCTGGGACCCCCATGATCAAGGGAACGTGGTCTTAAGACCCTTGTGTACATAGATTGGTGGTAATGTAATTGAATGTCTCAGGACCCCATTTTCATGATCAGTGGGTCTTCCAACAGTCAGACCCCAGCAATCTGACATTTATCACCTATCCTGTAGATAGGCAATAGGTCATTATGGTAGGACAACCCTTTTTATTATAATGTAGATTATGTACAATATGAGGAGGTTAAGATTTGGTAAATTTCATGCCAGACATTTATGCTTAAAGGGATAAAAGGGTTTGTCTCACTTGAGTAAATGGCATTTATCATGCAGTTAATACAAGGAACTTACTAATGTATTGTGATACTCCATATTGCCTCCTTTCCATCACATTATACACAGCACATATCCGTGGTTATTACCACCGTGGTAATCCAGCAGTGGTGGCCGTGCTTACACACTATAGGGATAGGGGAAGGCTGGAAGTGCGCATAGGCCCACACCTTTACCTATAGTGTGCAAGCACGGCCACCAATGCTGGACTGCAGAGTGGTCAAACCACGGATACGTGCTGTGTATAATGTGATGGAAAGGAAGCAATATGGATAATAACATACATTAGTAAGTGCCCTGTATTAACTTTCTCTACATGATAAATGCCAATTGCTGAAGTGAGACAACCCCTTTAAGTGTGCTACACCTAATAGGGTTAGACATAAATGTCTTGGTGTGTGCATTGCATGTTTCCTATGTGTGATTGGTGTGTGCTATATATGTTCTATGTATCAGTGGTGTATGTGAAGCATGTGCCATATGCATCAGTGGCATGTGAGCCACGTATAAGTTTCTTGTGTGCCACATCTGCCCGATGAGTGATTGGTGTGCGCTGCATGTGTCTTGTTTCTGACTGACTTAAGTGTAGGATATCCATAAATGTGTAAATTCTGCCACATGTATGTTTGTGCATTATGCTGTGTGTCCGCCATCATACTTCATCTTTAATATTTCTGTTATCACTGTAAGTGCTCATTAACACGACCATCGGATGTTTTTCAGTCTGCAAATTGTGGATCCGCAAAACATGGATACCGGGTGTGTGCATTTCACATTATGCGGAACAGAACAGCCGGCCTCTAATAGAACAGTCCTATCCTTGTCTGTAATGTGGACAATAATAGGACGCGTCCTATCATTTTGCAGAACGGCCATGTGGACATACAGACACAGAATGCACACAGAGTCTTTTTTTTGCGGCCCCATTAAAGTGAACGGTACAGACATGGAAAAAAAATAAAGTTAATGTGCAGAAGCCCTAAAGTGGCCCCCCAGAATCAGTTACACTGGTGGGCCCTAAGTACCCCAGTCCGACACATCTCCCCTCCTAAGCCCCTTATCCTAATCAGAGCCCACTGGAGGAGGAGGACAGGAAACGGTCACCACATTGTGCTGCACTGTGGTATATGGTTCTGCCAGGACGGTATTGCTATCGCCACCTACTTCTGTTGCCCCGCCTTTTGTCAGTTTGGACCCGCCCACAACATGGGGCCACTTTTAGTTTTTTCCAGGGCCACACTCCTAGAAATGTAGATGGAAGCCCTGGAGACCAGCGCCGCAGCTTTCTCCAGACAATATTCCAGCATTTGGGGCGAGTGTGAGCCACAGCCATGAAGGAGGTCGGGCCTGTCATGTGGCCTCTGACAGCTCTGTTGTGGTGCCTGCACTGGCACAGCATGCAGCAGAAATACCTCACGAGTAAACAGCTCGGACACTGGCCCCTGGAGGTGTGCAGTACGGCATGGAAGGCTTTATGGCGCCTTCCTCGGCAGCAGCGCCGCACGGTATGTGTGCGCACTTCAGCATGGCCGCCCTCAGCGTGAACCGCAGGAGACTAGGAGTCCGTCCGTGTCCTGGACGCTGAGGGTTGTAGTTATATACACACACACACACAAGGTGACAGGCCGCAGTTGTGTCACACACCACCCCGTGCGCTCCGAAAGGGTTAAGTCGCCCGCGTTACCTGCAGAATGCTCTTCTCTTTCGATTCCCCATGTTGTCTCAAGCCATAATTCCCACAGAGCAGCGAAGCAGCCGCAGCAGTCCCTGCCGCTAGACGCCGAGCATGTCCGCCGCAGACGGTACCGGGCAGGCGAGTATGTCAGAAGGAGGGAGATCCCGGGGGGTTCAGGGAGTCGTCGCTGCTGGCTGCACGAGCCGCGCTTCCCATGCTGAGAGTGATGCGTTATGTAAAAGCCGCTGCCGCAGGAGCTGGCATCTCCTCCTCAGTCAGTCCTGCAGTGTCCTCTGCGTGCGAGGAAGCAGCGGGTCACAAGTCAGGGCTGTCACCCACACGGCGGGCAGCGCTGCTCCTCCCAGTGACAGGGGGTGAACCCGGGGCTACATGTGCTGAGGGGATCCCTGCAGCCGCGGCTGACATGACCAGCAGGGGGCGGAGCGCGGACCAGCCCCTTACAGGACGAGGATGTCACAGGGGCAAGGAGGAGATGGCTTTTCTCTTGGTGACCGAGGCACGCCGTATTCCTGGAGAGTTCTATGCGTTCCCATAGAGCCGCTCCTTTTAGGGTATGTTCACGCGGAGTTTATTCCCCCAAAACGCTTGTTTTACACTTGGTGCGGATTCCACATCCAAACACAGGATCAAAAACCGCATCCAAAAAATCCACAAGGAATCCTGAAGTGGAGTCCGCATCAGGTTTTTTTTTTTTTCAGCACCCAAAAACTATATGTGAACATGAGATTACGGATGCCATAATAAACAACTAAATAAAAAAACAAATACCAAAAGTCGGAAATAATAATAATATTAATGATCTATCCGCAGGATAGGTTATCAATATCAGATCGGCATCTGTCACTTGACTGTGCAGGATACAAGAACGTGGTGTGCTGCGTTTTTGTATTCTTTTTTCTAATGTATACATCAAACTGGGGCATAAAACGTGATCTCAAGATCTAGTCTGCCCACCTTGACCATCTAGTGGGCAACCATCCCGCTAGGAAGTACTGCGACAAAATGGCAGGGGGCTTCTTATGTACACTTTAAAGATTTTTTTTTGCTGTGCAGATTCCAAGATCCACAGAATGTCAATTATGTTTGCGGTATTAGCTGCGGATTTCACCCTTCTCCAATGAAGGCGAGATCTGCGGCAAAACCGCATCTAATCCGCGCCAAAACTGCTGTTAGAAATTCTGGGTTTTGGTGCTTGGGTGCAGAAACACACAGAAATCCGTACGGAAAGTTGCGCGGATCTTCTGCACGTTCTGCAGTTACCCATAATCTATATACCAGAGTCAGACAAATGACACTAGAAATCGACAACATAAATCATTACTTTACTCACCAAACTTAGCGCCTCTGTGATATTTAACGCCTTTCCTCGCTGCCTCCAAGAGATTGCTATTGGCCGTTACAGGAGGAGGTATAAGAGGCGGAAACTACAACTATTATGTGATATCAGAGGAAATTACAGGGAGGGGAAATAAGAGGAGAGAACTACAACTCTCAGCATGTTCAGACAGTTACTATATGATATCAGAGGACATTACAGGAAGAGATATGCAGAACTACAACTCCCAGTCTGTCCTGGATGTTATTTGATTTCAGAGCACATTACAAGGAGGAGGAATAAGAGGAGAGAACTACAACTCCTAGCGTGTCCATGCTATCATGTGATATAAGAGGGAATTACAGGAGGAGAGAACTGCAATTCCCAGCATTTCTAGGCTATTGTGATCTCAAAGGACATAACAAGAGGATGTATGAGGAGAGAACTACAACTCCCAGTATGTCCAGACTATTATATATCAGTGGACATTATAAGAGGAGGGAACTACAACTCCCAGTATGTCCAGACTATTATATATCAGTGGACATTACAAGAAGAGGTATAAGAGCAGGGAACTACAACTCCCAGTATGTCCAGACTATTATATGATATCAGAGGACATTACAAGAGGAGGTATAAGAGAAGAGAACTAGAACTCTCAGGATGTCCAAGCTGTTATTATGTGATATCAGAGGACATTATAGGGAGAAGGCATAAGAGGAGACGACTACAACTCCAGGGGCGGACTGGCCTCAGACCATCCAGGGAAATTTCCTGGTCGGGTGAAGCCCGGAGGGCCGCCCAAGCCCTCTTCTTGGCTGCCGTCCGATACGTAACGATTAATTAATGCTGAGGGCATCAGATGCTAATGCAATCGCTCCCCTGAATTCCACTTTATCTCCGTCCTGAGGCGATAGGTTTGAATACTGTGCCGAGGGTGGCAGTATTTTGTGCTGCACTACGGTATTGCTGGTCTCATCTACTTCTATAGTTCCTGCCTTCTGTCTATTTGGACCTGCCTACAACATTGGGGACACTTTTAGTTTTTTTTTCCAGGGCCACTTTAGGTTCCTAGTCCGCCCTGTAAAACTCCCAGCATTTCCATGGCTCTTGCATTCAATCCATACTACTTGACTTTTTTCTTCTCCACACAAAGCTTAGTCCCCTCATGTCACATGGCGTCACAGGTCCTTCACCACCTCTTTGACTCCACACTGCTGAGCTCCACCCCTCAGCACTGATCACATGATGGTGATGTCATCACAGGTTCTTCATCACCACTTCTACTCTCCACTGCCGAGCTCCGCCCATCCTGCAGTGATCACATGATGGTGATGTCATCACAGGTTCTTCATCACCACTTCTACTCTCCACTGCCGAGCTCCGCCCATCCTGCAGTGATCACATGATGGTGATTTCATCACAGGTTATTCATTACCACTTCTACTCTCCACTGCCGAGCTCCGCCCATCCTGCACTGATCACATGATGGTGATTTCATCACAGGTTCTTCATCACCACTTCTACTCTCCACTGCCGAGCTCCGCCCATCCTGCAGTGATCACATGATGGTGATTTCATCACAGGTTATTCATTACCACTTCTACTCTCCACTGCCGAGCTCCGCCCATCCTGCACTGATCACATGATGGTGATTTCATCACAGGTTCTTCATCACCACTTCTACTCTCCACTGCCGAGCTCCGCCCATCCTGCAGTGATCACATGAAGAGAGAATATTTAAAAGAAGAAAAACTACCACAAGAGGACACAGTTTTAAATTAGAGGGGCAAAGGTTTAAAAGTAATATCAGGAAGTATTACTTTACTGAGAGAGTAGTGGATGCATGGAATAGCCTTCCTGCAGAAGTGGTAGCTGCAAATACAGTGAAGGGGTTTAAGCATGCATGGGATAGGCATAAGGCCATCCTTCATATAAGATAGGGCCAGGGGCTATCCATAGTATTCAGTATATTGGGCAGACTAGATGGGCCAAATGGTTCTTATCTGCCGACACATTCTATGTTTCTATGTCATCACAGGTTCTTCATCACCACTTCTACTCTCCACTGCCGAGCTCCGCCCATCCTGCAGTGATCACATGATGGTGATGTCATCACAGGTTCTTCATCACCACTTCTACTCTCCACTGCCGAGCTCCGCCCATCCTGCAGTGATCACATGATGTTGACGTCCACAGGTACTTCGGATCTTGCTAAGGGCTGTTATCAGCCATTAGCGGAGCACTCTTACTAGGAGCTAGACAGGCATAACGGGACATGCAGGCAACCACCCGGGATGGCCGGACAGGGTTGAAAAACAGGACTGTCCTGCCGGATTCGGGACGGTTGGGACCTATGCTGTATGGGTGTTTACATGGCTGCTTGTTTCCAGGTTATTTGTAAAATGGCTACTTGTCTCTAGGTAATTTTGTTATATTGTTAATAAAGTTAACTTAAAAAAAAAATTACAAACAAAACACAAACAGGGGAGACAGGGAGAACAATACTGAGAATACTGCACTCATATGTTCTGCATCTCAATAAACCGCCATTCACCAGTTATTGTTATTATTTATTTGAAAGCGCCATTAATCCCATGGCGCTGTACATCAAGAGGGGGTGCACATACATAATATAAAAATACAATAAACAAGAAAGTGATAACAGAGGGGGAGAGGACCCTGCCCGCAAGAGCTTACAATCTACAAGGGAAGGGGGAAGAACACAGTAGGTGAGGGTATAGGCTGCTCATGTGGCTCTGTGGTGGCTGCATGCTTATTGCAGGTGGTAGGCTTTCCTGAAGAGCTGGGTTTTCAGGTTACTTTTGACGGTTTGGATGTTGGGGGGACAGTCTGATGTGTTGGGGTAGTGATTGTGTGAAGAACAGATGAGAGGAGAACAGAGGAGGAGGTCTTGTGTGGATCGGAGATTAAGATTTAAGGAGGGGACTGGTTGTGGACGGCCTTATACATGGTTGTAAGTCTTTTAAACTGAATTTGCTGGGCACTGGGGAGCCAGTAAAGAGATTGGCAGAGGGGGGAAGGGGAGAGGTGGATTAACCAGGCAGTGAAGTTCAGAATAGATTGGAGTGGAGCGAGAGTGCTGGATGGGGGGCCACACAGGAGGATGTTGCAGTAGTCCAGATGGGAGATGATGAGGGCATGCATAGAGATATCTGACCGAATGCCAGAGGTCACATAACACACGTGAGGGTCACATGACTGACACCATCTTTAGTACTTTTTAGATCTCCTACGGATGCATTTTACAGGACAAAAATATGTGCCGTCCGCCGTACCATTTTTTTTCTTTATATATTTATTTATATATAATAAAGGTCTGCAAGCAAAATTTTAAACACATGCATATTAGAAAATTGTATAACTGCCTATTCTCTAAAACAAATACATGTAATCATTAAAACTGGAAATACCCCCTTAACAGTCATCCAAAGAGGGTTACATCATTTGTAATGGTGACAGGCACAATGCCCCTATGACAGCCAGTCACAATAGTCATCATTATACATCAAGAGCCGCTTGTGACTTCCTGATCCTGTACTGCATCTGATTTTAGGATTGGCATTTTTTATGAGAGAAGGGTGAGGTTGACATGCAGGCCGAAACACTGGGCTGAATCGGGCCAGCGTAGGGGTTTTGTTTAAGGCTACTTTCACACCTGCGTTAGGTGCGGATCCGTCTGGTATCTCCACAGACGGATCCGCACCTATAAATGCAAATGATGGTATCCGTTCAGTACGGCTCCGTCTGCATAACTTGGTCAAAAAAAAGTCTAAGTGTAAGTCAAATGGATCCGTCCTGACTTACATTGAAAGTCAATGGGGGACGGATCCGTTTACAATTGCACCAATATTGTGTCAATGTAAACGGATCCGTCCCCATTGACTTACATTGTAAGTCAGGACGAATCCGTTTGGCTCAGCACCGTCAGGCGGACACCAAAACGCTGCAAGCAGCATTTTGGTGTCCGCCTCCAGAGCGGAATGGAGGCGGAACGGAGCCAAACTGATGCATTCTAAACCGATTCTTATCCATTCAGAATGCATTGGGGCTAAACTGATCCGTTTGGGGCCGCTTGTGAGAGCCTTGAAACGGATCTCACAGGCGGACCCAGAAACGGCAGTGTGAAAGTAACCTAAGATGTCCTCACGCTGTGTAATATGTATAGTCCACAAGGATCATTCACCAAGCAGACTTTACACTGCACCCACTGGTAAAGAGAGCGCCAGCTGTACTGCATGCTAGTTAGTTAGCAAGTGGAGGTGACTGACACTCGCAAATTGTCGCAGCAAAGGGGAACTCTGGGCAGGGGCAGCTCTTTTTGTGATAGGCCTGGTCAAGAGGAACAGACTAGCCAGCTTGTGGCATAGAGTGACCCAACTTTTCTCACTACTTCGAAAGAGAAAAAGTCTTAAATTTAGCTAAAAAACTGTATTTACCAATATTTTACACCTTTTACGCTAAATTACAGGTACAAGTAACTTGATAAATTCTTCCCAAAGTTGTAAGAAATGTTGATAAACTCTCCAAATTACAGATTTTCTAAAAGGGCGATTGCTGGAAAAAGCTCTAATTGACATTAATGAACTATACGGCTGCATTTTTCTAAGGCCTCTTTCACATATCAGTCAATCACGGACATGTTTCCAGGCGTAAATGTTAGTAAATTTGCCAGGGTTGGAGTCCTGCTTCAGCCTCTGACACACTCCTGCCCACTACAGAACACGGCGTAAAACTGGCCGTGTGACTAAATAACGTGTTTTTTTTTAATATGGCAAGTCCATTAAAAGGGTTTTCCTAGATTTTGATACTGACCTATCCTCAGGATAGGTCATCAGTATCTGATCGGTGGGGGTCCTACCCCTGTGAGCAATGTGGCCAAATCGCTGCTTACCATACCATCTACGGTATAAAAATGAAAGGGAATGGAAGTTTTTTTATGTGCAGAAAATACAGCTTCACAATAGAAAATGCATCCCCAGCTCAATACTGATAATTTTTCTTCAGATTTGCCTACCTTTAGTCACCGTCGTCTGGTACATCTGCCAATCCCTAAGTCTGTATCCTGAAGCATATCCACTGGCCTTTCACACTTGCGTTCTTTTCTTCCGGCATAGAGTACCGTCGTCGGGGCTCTATGCCGGAAGAATCCTGATCAGTTTTATCCTAATGCATTCTGAATAGGGAGAAATCCGTTCAGGATGCATCAGGATGTCTTCAGTTCAGGACCGGAACGTTTTTTGGCCGGAGAAAATACCGCAGCATGCTGCGCTTTTTGCTCCAGCCAAAAATCCTGAACACTTGCCGCAAGGCCGGATCCGGAATTAATGCCCATTGAAAGGCATTAATCCGGATCCGGCCTTAAGCTAAACGTCGTTTCGGCGCATTGCCGGATTCGACGTTTAGCTTTTTCTGAATGGTTACCATGGCTGCCAAGACGCTAAAGTCCTGGCAGCCATGGTAAAGTGTAGTGGGGAGCGGGGGAGCAGTATACTTACCGTCCGTGCGGCTCCCCGGGCGCTCCAGAGTGACGTCAGGGCGCCCCACGCGCATGGATGACGTGATCGCATGGACACGTCATCCATGCGCATGGGGTGCTCTGACGTCATTCTGGAGCGCCCCGGGAGTCGCACGGACTGTAAGTATACTGCTCCCCCGCTCCCCACTACTACTATGGCAGCCAGGACTTTAATAGCGTCCTGGCTGCCATAGTAACACTGAACGCATTTTGAAGACGGATCCGTCTTCAAATGCTTTCAGTTCACTTGCGTTTTTCCGGATCCGGCGTGTAATTCCGGCAAATGGAGTACACGCCGGATCCGGACAACGCAAGTGTGAAAGAGCCCTTAAATACAGTAATTTCACATTGAAGTTAGGAGGCTAGGAATGTAGTCATACCTGGAAGACCATTGTTTTGGTTTCTAGATAAGCAGACATACTATTAACCCCTTCTAATGCATTTTAAATATTTTTAGTGCAAATGTGTTTCCCAGCCATAACTCTTTTTTCTGTACAGTTATTTAAATCATTTTTGCACCTTTTTTTTGTGATACATGGGACTTTATTTTTTATGTAATTTTTTTATACCCAGGAAAATGTTAAAATAAAGTTTTTCACATTTTTTATGTTTTTTTTGTAAGAGCACAAAATCCAACTAAAATACTTTTTTGATTTGTGTATACAGAGCTCACAGTAAAGGCAGTAATGATAAAATAAAGAAGGCAGGGATTATTTAAACAAAAAACATCCCTGCCGTCTCTGGTGAACTCGGCTATCTCCGGAACTCCCATAGAAATAAATGGAGCAGCAGGGCGTATGCAGAGTATCACAGGGTACAGATGTAGGAATCCCACTGATTTGATAGTTATCCCCTATGTTGTGGATAGGGGATAATTTCACATAACAGGAATGGACATTTTTAGTCAATGGTCGGTACAGAAGCAGTTAAATGGGTTACGCAAGAATGGGGGGCATGGCAGTGTCACGATAGGTAGGTAAGCGGGGAAATAACCAAACACAGGGGAAAAAAACTGAACAAATAACTAGGCCTAAAAGCTAGGGAGAAAAGGGTCACCTCCTAGCGATCCCTAAAAGTTTTCCCTAAACTGCTGTGCCCATGTGCATACCCTAATGGTGGATATGCACATGCCCTCGTGCCTAAACCTATACACTCTGGGCAAACCCTAAGCTGTAGGGTAAAAGGAAGAGCCAACCTGCTTCTTCAAACCAGGAGGAAGCAATCGTCTCCCTAGAGACCTAGATAAAAGACACAATGGGAAATAACGGAGAGGACCTATCTAGAGCAGAGCTGGAGCAGACGATCCACCACATATCCAGAGCTCACAGGAAAGAACTATAACCCACACAGGCCACTGGGGGAAGGAGGGATAAATAGCCTCACTAACAATCAAACCCAGTACACCTGAGGGAAGGTGGATCCAGCTCAAACCCAAACCAAACCGAGAAGTCAGACATGTGCAGCCAGTCTGACAGACCTCCGCACATTCACAGGGCATCGCGTGACAGGCAGCTGAAGGCATCTGTATTGGTCCCACGTTCATATGTGCCTGCATTGCTGAGAAAAATAAAGTTTTGATATATGCAAATGAACCACTAGGAGCAATGGGGGCGTCGCTATTACATATAGAGGCTCAACTCTCTCTGCAACTGCCACGCCGTCTGCACTGGGCTAATTTCCCAGGACATCTTGTGATCATTGAGGGAACAAAGAATTCTAAAGGCCAGTTCACACCAGCCAACTGAGCAGGGAATTGTCGGGAATGAACTGCTTGCTCGTCAGAGGAGGTGAGAGCTATATTTACATCTACCAATCATCTCCTCTGTATAAGGAGTGATTGCTACTGTGCTGGTCCCCCATACAGATTAATTGCTTCGGGGCAACAGATCCCCGTTTACACAGGTACTGTAGATGTGCAGCACAGAAACAAAGATTTTGGGTGCTTCATCAACAGATGTTGGTCGGCAGCACCTTTACAATAGTGAATTATCAGGCACGAGTGTTTGCTCCCAATAATCTGCCTGTGTAAAGAAAACATTTTAAGGTAGAATGTAAGGGTAGAAGTCCATGACCTCAAGCCTTGGTTGATCCAATAAGACACTGACTCAAAGCACACAAGTAAAGCAACTAAAGAATGGTAGAAAAAAAGATTTGCATTTTGTAATGGCCAAGCCCTGACCTTAAACTTATTGAGATACTGAGCCATGACTGGGATATACCTCCCAACTTTGAAATAATGCAAGGACCACTGGCAGTGGTACATGCCAATCTTTTTCTAACAAAGCTAGAATCAGCCCTGTACCTCACATGGATCCAGAGATCTCCCCATTCACTGCTCTGCTAGATTTATATCAAGCTGACAGCTCAAGCGGAGTGTTCTTTCTGCTGCAGCTCAGAAGGTGTGTTATTTCTGCTGGAGCTCTCCTTCGATCACAGCTCAGGAGGCAGCTGGAGGATGAAACTGAGCATGTGCGGCAATCCCAGTGAGCAGGACAAAGAAATAAGGAAAAGAACAAACAGCAGGTGGTGCTATACAGATAAATTCTATTGAATAACTCAGTGGCTATGCAAAATTTGTAATTACATGCAATTACAAAAGTATTCAGATCCAGGTGCTGGTTTAAAAACTATTGCGGGATAACCTCTTTAAGTGCCACCCACATAGTGTGTTGTACCCTTAGTACCTCCATAATTAATACTAACATTGCCTATGACAAATTGAGCAAATCTCTCAGTGCAGGTGTGCTCCAGATGGTCAATGCTGACTTGTGCAGCAGGCACAATGACTTCACTGCATAATGCCTTCCAAGCCACCGACAGCTAGGCTTACAGAAATAATTATGGAGCTGGGATAGGCTGGCCAGAAGTCCATTCTTAGGCTGGAGAGTCCGGTTTCCTGGCTCCCTGTCCCATGTCCAGCGCAGGCCTGGACGGACGCAGGAATGTCCTCCTTTTCAGTAGCTCACATTCAGAAAGCAGCATTGTGCTGTCTTAGCGTGAGCTGCAGCCACAAACTGTGGAGTCAGAGGGTGGCTAGTGTTTGGCTATGGGGGGGTGAAGCAAGTGGCCACCCAAAGCAGGGAGATGATGGCTTCCTGTGCCACCATTGTATCCAACTTTATCTTCTTCTTGAAATTGGGACATGAAGCAGCCATCGTAGGACAGCGTCTGAAATACAAGAGTGTACCACTAGATCTGGGACAGTTGTGAGGCATGCCTATAAGAAAAGCTGATAGGTACGAGTGCAATCCAATCTGACATGGTTAGCAAAGCAATTTCAGCTACAGTAACCCAATATAAATGACATCCTGCATAAAGTGCCGTCCATGTGTAAAAGGGTGTCCTGGGGGAAACAGATAAGCCCCGGGGTATGATGGAGCAAACTATATCTCTTCCTGTGTTAGTGTGCCCACAGCAAGACTTCCAGCTGCTGCATGGCTTATAACCCCATACATATCCTCTGGGATCTTCTCACGTAGACATCTTTGCCTCATGCAAATCACCACAGTAAAGACCTGTTAACTATAAGAATCTATTCTGAATCCACCCACTTGATGGTAAAAGCAGGCTACTAAGGTTGCATTTGAGTGAAAAATCTGTATTAACTTAAAACTAGAGACAATATAATTCATTGTCATATGATTGTCATTGATTTTAGGATTGTCTATTCAATACAGCACAATTTCATGACTGCTGAACTGCACTGAGTGCATTCAGTATCAGTTTACGGGTATCACCATTTCAATAATTAAATTAAAACAAGATTTGCACATAGAAATACAAGCTACAAACTAGGTAATGACTTGTTTGCTCTATTCTATTGTCAGGCCTGATAATTAGACAAAGTCGGTGTGGTCACATGTTCAGTATCCACATTGGTTATTATTAAGGAGGTTGTTTATAATATTTGCACATTAAGAGGAATAGAAAAATCTGAACAAAAGTATAAAAAAAACTTTATCTGTCCAGGACACATTACAGCTTTATTCTTTGACTTAAGTGCCATCTAGTGGTTATTTAGAGGACTTACCAGTACACTGTCTTGTAGTTTTTGTCACATTTGATATTAAAGGAACAAAAGGAGGAGATTTATCATTATTTTAGGCCTGTTGTTTTGCCATACAAAAGTCACAAACCTGGGTTTGAGACTTTTAACTCCTTAAGGACTCAGCCCTATTTCACCTTAACCCCTTAAGGACTTAGGGCGTACTGGTATGCCATATTTCCCGAGTCCTTAAGGATACGTTCTAAGTTTAAATCGCGATTGCGGCGCGGCAGGGGTTATTTGCAACAGGATGCCTACTGAAATAATTCAGCGGGCATCCTGTCACAACCCCGGGGGGGGTCATGTGATCCCCCCGTGTCGGCGATCGCCGCAAACCGCAGGTCAATTCAGACATGCGGTTTGCGGCTTTTACCTTATCCGGCGGTGCCATCGGGTCCCCATCCGGCTGTAGGGGGGACCCGATGGCATGGAAGGCAGCGCGATGTCTAAGGAAGGCATCGTGCTGCCTTCCGGTGACGAGCCTGTGAGATTCAGCCCCCTGGATCTCACAGGCCGGAAGCTGTATGAGTAATACACACAGTATTACTCATACAGCCAATGCATTCCAATACAGAAGTATTGGAATGCATTGTAAAAGGGATTAGACCCCCAAAAGTTGAAGTCCCAAAGTGGAACAAAAAATGAAGTTAAAAAAAGTTGAAAAATAAAGTTTCCCCCCCCAAAAATTAAAAGTCTCAAGTAAAAATAAACAAAAACGTAATTTTCCCCAAATAAAGTGTAAAAAAATAGGGGGGGGGGAAGTATACATATTAGGTATCGCGCGTCCGTATCGACCGGCTCTATAAACATATCACATGACCTAACCCCTACGATGAACACCGTAAAAAAAAAAAAAAAAAAAAACTGTGCTAAATAAACAATTTTTTGTCACCTTACATCACAAAAAGTGTATTAGCAAGCGATCAAAAAGTCATATGCACCCCCAAAATAGTGCCAATCAAACCGTTATCTCATCCCGCAAAAAAAATGAGACCCTACCTAAGATAATCGCCCAAAAACTGAAAAAATTATGGCTCTCAGACTATGGAAACACTAAAACATGATTTATTTTGCTTCAAAAATGAAATCATTGTGTAAAACTTACATAAATAAAAAAAAGTATACATATTAGGTATCGCAGCGTCCGTAATAACTTGCTCTATAAAAATATCACATGACCTAACCCTTCAGGTGAATACCGTAAAAAAGCCATTTTTTGTCACCTTACATCACAAAAAGTGTAATAGCAAGCTATCAAAAAGTCACACGCACCCCAAACTAGTGGCAATAAAACCATCATCTCATCCTGCAAAAATCATACCCTACCCAAGGTAATTATGGCTCTCAGACGATGGAAACACTAAAACATGATTTTTTTTGTTTCAAAAAAGAAATCATTGTTTAAAACTTAAATAAAATAAAAAAAGTATATATATTAGGTATCACCGCATCTGTGACAACCTGGTTTATAAAAATACCACATGATCTAACCTGTCAGATGAATGTTGTAAATAACAAAAAATAAAAACGGTGCCAAAACAGCTATTTCTTGTTACCTTGCCTCAAAAAAAGTGTAATATAGAGCAACCAAAAGTCATATGTACCCTAAACTAGTACCAACAAAACTGCCACCCTATCCTGTAGTTTCTAAAATGGGGTCACTTTTTTGGAGTTTCTACTCTAGGGGTGCATCAGGGGGGCTTCAAATGGGACATGGTGTCAAAAAAAACAGTCCAGCAAAATCTGCCTTCCAAAAACCGTATGGCATTCCTTTCCTTCTGCGCCCTGCCGTGTGCCCGTACAGCGTGGGTAAACTACAGAATCAGGGCCATAAATATTGAGTTTTGTTTGGCTGTTAAACATTGATTTGTTACTGGGAAAAATGGATTAAAATTGAAAATTTGCCCAAAAAATGTAATTCTGAAATTTCATCTCCATTTGCCAATAACTCTTGTGGAACACCTAAAGGGTTAACGACATTTGTAAAATCTGTTTTGAATACCTTGAGGGGTGTAGTTTCATAGATGGGGTCACTTTAATGGAGTTTCTACTCTAGGGGTGCATCAGGGGGCTTCAAATGGGACATGGTGTCCAAAAAAAAAGTCCAGCAAAACCTGCCTTCCAAAAACCGTATGGCATTTCTTTCATTCTGCGCCCTGCCGTGTGCGGTTTACAATCACATACGGGGTGTTTCTGTAAACTACAGAATCAGGGCCATAAATATTGAGTTTGGTTTGGCTGTTAACCCTTGCTTTGTAACTGGAAAAAAATTATTAAAATGGAAAATCTGCCAAAAAAGTGAAATTTTGAAATTGTATCTCTATTTTCCATTAATTCTTGTGGAACACCTAAAGGGTTAACAAAGTTTGTAAAATCAGTTTTGAATACCTTGAGGGTGTAGTTTATAGAATGGGGTCATTTTTGTGTGGTTTCTATTATGTAAGCCTCGCAAAGTGACTTCAGACCTGAACTGGTCCCTAAAAATTTGGTTTTTGAAAATTTCTGAAAAATTTCAAAATTTGCTTCTAAACTTCTAAGCCTTGTAACATCCCCAAAAAATAATACATCATTCACAAAATGATCCAAACATAAAGTAGACATATGGGGAATGTAAAGTAATAATTATTTTTGGAGGTATTACTATGTATTATAGAAGTAGAGAAATTGAAACTTGGAAATTTGCAATTTTTTTCAATTTTTTGGGTAAATTTGGTATTTTTTTTATAAATAAAAATGTATTTTTTTAACCTCATTTTACCAGTGTCATGAAGTACAATATGTGACGAAAAAACTATCTCAGAATGGCCTGGATAAGTCAAAGCGTTTTAAAGTTATCAGCACTTAAAGTGACACTGGTCAGATTTGCAAAAAATGGCCTGGTGCTTAAGGTGAAATAGGGTTAAACAAAAATACAGCCTCCTCCCTAACCCCTTAGCTGCCCTTAACCATCTCCAATATAGGTGCGTTTTCCACCATTAGAGGTAGAAATAAGCATTTACCAATTTGCTAATACCGTATATAATAGAAAAAATGTAAGGCTGGCACTCAAATATGTTGTACTATTGAAGTGACAATTTATTTAAACATAGAGTTAAAAACCAATATGAGGTGCACAATAAAATACATTGTATTTTATTGTGCACATCATATTGGTTTTTAACTCTATGGTTAAATAAATTGTCACTTCAATAGTACCACATATTTGAGTGCCAGCCTTACATTTTTTCTATTGCATTATTTCCTGACTGATTGGGTGATCAGTTATTAGGCTAGAGCACCAGTTCCGTTTGGGAGAGGTGGTGAGCTATCCACTACTGTGTTACGTAATACCGTATATACTCGAGTATAAGACGAGTTTTGTGGCACATATTTTTGTGCTCAAAAAGCCCCCTCGTCTTATACTCGAGTCTAGGTCTGTATTATGGCAACTTACATTGCCATAATACAGACCATGACATGTTGGGGGCCGGAGAAGCTGTTACTTACCTTTACAGCTGCTCCGGTCAGCTCCCAGCACGTCCGCGCGGCACCCCTGTTAAGCTCCCAGTAGGAGCGATTTGGCTGACCCGAAAATGCCGCGATTATATATGAAGGAGCCCCGCTCACATAACTGGCTTTGTGTGTAAAGTATTTTACTAGTGTGTAAAACAATCTCTCTCCTATTGATAACAGGTCCAGCCTCTGTACTCACTGTCACGATGAATGCACGGCAGCGAGCGGGCCGGCCGGCGCGTGACTGACGTCACTTAGTAACGCTCCTGCTTCCTGAAGTGGGAGGAGCGTTGCTAAGTGACGTCAGTCACGCGCCGGCCAGCTCGCTCCCGCTCGCTGTAGTGCATTCATAGTGACTGTGAGTACAGAGGCGGCCATGTTATCAATAGGAGAGAGCTTGTTTTACACACTAGTAAAATACTTTACACACAAAGGCAGTTATGTGCGCAGTTTAGGACACATGAGGGGGACCAGCATAAGTTGCTATATGTACCCTAGTCTTATACTCGAGTCAATAATTTTTCCCATTTTTTTGGGGTAAAATTAGGGGCCTTGGCTTATATTCGGGTCGGCTTATACTCGAGTATATACGGTAATTTAGGTATAGCAACAAAGAGAAATAACATGAAGAAATAGCATAAAACTCTACAAACTATACATTATCCGTGGATCTGTAAAAAACATACGGACGTCTGAATGGAGCCTTACAGGGGGGTGATCAATGACAGGGGGGTGATTAATGACAGGGGGGGTGATCAGGGAGTCTATACGGGGTGATCAGCCCCCTGTCATTGATCACCCCCCTGTAAGGCTCCATTCAGACGTCCGTATGTGTTTTGCGGATCCGATCCATGTATCCGTGGATCTGTAAAAAACATACGGACGTCTGAATGGAGCCTGACAGGGGGGTGATCAATGACAGGGGGGTGATCAATGACAGGTGGGTGATCAAGGAGTCTATATGGGGTGATCACCCCCCTGTAAGGCTCCATTCAGATGTCCGTATGTGTTTTGCGGATCCGATCCATGTATCCGTGGAACTGTAAAAACATACGGACGTCTGAATGGAGCCTTACAGGGGGGTGATCAATGACAGGGGGGTGATCAGGGAGTCTATATGGGGTGATCACCCCCCTGTCATTGATCACCCCCCTGTAAGGCTCCATTCAGACGTCCGTATGTGTTTTGCGGATCCGATCCATGTATCCGTGGATCTGTATAAAACATACGGACGTCTGAATGCAGCCTTACAGGGGGGTGATCAGGGAGTCTATATGGGGTGATCACCCCCGTCATTGATCACCCCCCTGTAAGGCTCCATTCAGACGTCTGTATGTGTTTTGCGGATCCGATCCATATATCCGTGGATCCGTAAAAAACATACGGACGTCTGAATGGAGCCTTACAGGGGGGTGATCAATGACAGGGGGGTGATCAGGGAGTCTATATGGGTTGATCACCCCCCTGTAAGGCTCCATTCAGACGTCTGTATGTGTTTTCCGTATCCGATCCATGTATCCGTGGATCCGTAAAAAACATACGGACGTCTGAATGGAGCCTTACAGGGGGGTGATCAATGACAGGGGGGTGATCAGGGAGTCTATATGGGGTGATCACCCCCCTGTCATTGATCACCCCCCTGTAAGGCTCCATTCAGACGTCCGTATGTGTTTTGCGGATCCGATCCATGTATCCGTGGATCCGTAAAAAACATACGGACGTCTGAATGGAGCCTTACAAGGGGGTGATCAATGACAGGGGGGTGATCAGGGGTTAATAAGGGGTTAATAAGTGACAGGGGGGTGTAGAGTAGTGGTGTTTGCTGCTACTTATTACTGAGCTGCCTGTGTCCTCTGGTGGTCGATCCAAGCAAAAGGTAGCAGGTATATTAGACGCTGTTATCAAAACAGCGTCTAATATACCTGTTAGGGGTTAACAAAATCGCATCTCCAGCCTGCCAGCGAACGATCGCCGCTGGCAGGCTGGAGATCCACTCGCTTACCTTCCAATCCTGTGAACGCGCACGTTCACAGGAAATCTCGCGTCTCGCGAGATGACGCGTATATGCGTGACTCTGCCTGCAGCTGCCGCCTCCGGAACGCGATCCTGCGTTAGGCGGTCCGGAGGCGGTTAAGCAACCTTCCTTAAATTATTAACAAATTGGTTAAAGGGCACCTATTTAAACAAAAACGCAGCCTCCTCCAAAACCCCTTAGCTGCCCTTACCATCTCCATTATAGGTGCATTTTCCACCATCAGAGGTAGAAATAAACTTTTACTAATTTGCTAATAATTTAGGCAAATGAACAAAGAGAAATAACATGAAGAAATAGCATAAAATTCTACAAACTATACATTACTGGACTTTATCATTGATATTCTAGATAATAATAAGATACCCTTTCAACACACTTATTGATAGGAATCACCCGATGTTACTTTGTCCTTGAAGATGAATTAGCTTCTATTGATATGGTCTTCACCTATAGGATCCATCCATTGCATGGACTGGGCCCAAGGTACTTAAACATAGCAATAATAAGATTTGCATATGCGCTTTACCTATAGGACCCATCCATCTTATGGACTCCCCCCTAGGTCTTAAAGCTATCACTAACAAGATATGCTCTTCACCTATAGGACCCATCCATCTTATGGACTCCCCCCTAGGTCTTAAAGATATCTCTAACAAGATATGATCTTCACCTATAGGACCCATCATTTTTTTGATTGGGCACTTGGAACTTATGCATATCTCTAACAAGATGATAATCTAGTCGTTGCCTTTTGGATCCATCCTTCTTATGGATCAGACTTCTTGAACTCAAGCACTTCTTTTCTTGTAAAAGAACATCTGGAGGCACCTACTCTCTGGTATAATAAAACCAACACATAACCCTAGAGCACAGTATTATATCAACTTTGTGCAAATTTTGAGAGAACACAGCTTTGCCAAAGCCCTAGTTCCGAACCTAGACTCTGCTACGTATAATATTTCATGTAAAATAATGCTTTTTAAGCAACCTTCCTTAAATTATTAACAAATTAGTTAAAGGGCACCTATTTAAACAAAAACGCAGCCTCCTTCAAAACCCCTTAGCTGCCATTACCATCTCCATTATAGGTGATTTTTCCACCATCAGAGGTAGAAATAAGCTTTTACCAATTTGCTCATAATTTAGGCAAAGGAACAAAGAGAAAAAACATGAAATAACATAAAACTCTACAAACTCTACATTACTAGACTTTATCATTGATATTCTAGATAATAATAACTTACACTTTCAACACACTTATTGATAGGAATCACCCGATGTTACTTTGTCCTTGAAGATGAATTAGCTTCTATTGATATGGTCTTCACCTATAGGATCCATCCATGGCATGGACTGGGCCCAAGGTACTTAAACATAGCAATAATAAGATTTGCATATGCTCTTCACCTATAGGACCCATCCATCTTATGGACTCCCCCCTAGGTCTTAAAGATATCTCTAACAAGATATGATCTTCACCTATAGGACCCATCATTTTTTAGATTGGGCACTAGGAACTTATGCATATCTCTAACAAGATGATCTAGTCGTTGCATTTTGGATCCATCCTTCTTATAAATCAGACTCCTTGTACTCAAGCACTTCTTCTTTTCCTGTAAAAGAAAATCTGGAGGCACATACTCTCTGGTATAATAAAACCAACACATAACCCTAGAGCACAAAATCATATTCACTTTGTGCAAATTATGAGAGAAAACAGCTTTGCCAAAGCCCTAGTTCCGAACCTTGACTCTGCTATGTATTATATTTCATGTAAAATATTACTTTTTAAGCAACCTTCCTTAAATTATTAACAAATTGGTTAAAGGGCACCTATTTAAACTAAAACGCAGCCTCCTCCAAAACCCTTTAGCTGCCCTTACCATCTCCATTATAGGTGCGTTTTCCACCATCAGAGGTAGAAATAAGCTTTTACCAATCTGCTAATAATTTAGGCAAAGGAATAAAGAGAAATAACATGAAGAAATAGCATAAAACTCTACAAACTATACATTACTGGACTTTATCATTGATATTTTAGATAATAATAACTTACCCTTTCAACACACTTATTGATAGGAATCACCCGATGTTACTTTGTCCTTGAAGATGAATTAGCTTCTATTGATATGGTCTTCACCTATAGGGTCCATCCATTGCATGGACTGGGCCCAAGGTACTTAAACATAGCAATATTAAGATTTGCATATGCTCTTCACCTATAGGACCCATCCATCTTATGGACTCCCCCCTAGGTCTTAAAGATATCTCTAACAAGATATGATCTTCACCTATAGGACCCATCATTTTTTAGATTGGGCACTAGGAACTTATGCATATCTCTAACAAGATGATGATCTAGTCGTTGCATTTTGGATCCATCCTTCTTATAAATCAGACTCCTTGTACTCAAGCACTTCTTCTTTTCCTGTAAAAGAAAATCTGGAGGCACATACTCTCTGGTATAATAAAACCAACACATAACCCTAGAGCACAAAATCATATTAACTTTGTGCAAATTTTGAGAGAACACAGCTTTGCCAAAGCCCTAGTTCCGAACCTAGACTCTGCTACGTATAATATTTCATGTAAAATAATGCTTTTTAAGCAACCTTCCTTAAATTATTAACAAATTAGTTAAAGGGCACCTATTTAAACAAAAACGCAGCCTCCTTCAAAACCCCTTAGCTGCCATTACCATCTCCATTATAGGTGATTTTTCCACCATCAGAGGTAGAAATAAGCTTTTACCAATTTGCTCATAATTTAGGCAAAGAACAAAGAGAAAAAACATGAAATAACATAAAACTCTACAAACTCTACATTACTAGACTTTATCATTGATATTCTAGATAATAATAACTTACACTTTCAACACACTTATTGATAGGAATCACCCGATGTTACTTTGTCCTTGACGATGAATTAGCTTCTATTGATATGGTCTTCACCTATAGGATCCATCCATTGCATGGACTGGGCCCAAGGTACTTAAACATAGCAATAATATGATTTGCATATGCTCTTCACCTATAGGACCCATCCATCTCATGGACTCCCCCCTAGGTCTTAAAGCTATCTCTAAAAAGATATGATCTTCACCTATAGGACCCATCATTTTTTAGATTGGGCACTAGGAACTTATGCATATCTCTAACAAGATGATGATCTAGTCGTTGCATTTTGGATCCATCCTTCTTATAAATCAGACTCCTTGTACTCAAGCACTTCTTCTTTTCCTGGAAAAGAACATCTGGAGGCACATACTCTCTGGTATAATAAGACCAAAACATAACTCTAGAGCACAGTATTATATCAACTTTGTGCAAATTTTGAGAGAAAACAGCTTTGCCAAAGCCCTAGTTCTGAACCTTGACTCTGCTATGTATTATATTTCATGTAAAATATTACTTTTTAAGCAACCTTCCTTAAATTATTAACAAATTGGTTAAAGGGCACCTATTTAAACTAAAACGCAGCCTCCTCCCAAACCCCTTAGCTGCCCTTACCATCTCCATTAGAGGTGCGTTTTCCACCATCAGAGGTAGAAATAAACTTTTACCAATCTGCTAATAATTTAGACAAAGGAACAAAGAGAAATAACATGAAGAAATAGCATAAAACTCTACAAACTATACATTACTGGACTTTATCATTGATATTTTAGATAATAATAACTTACCCTTTCAACACACTTATTGATAGGAATCACCCGATGTTACTTTGTCCTTGAAGATGAATTAGCTTCTATTGATATGGTCTTCACCTACAGGATCCATCCATGGCATGGACTGGGCCCAAGGTACGTAAACATAGCAATAATAAGATTTGCATATGCTCTTCACCTATAGGACCCATCCATCTTATGGACTCCCCCTAGGTCTTAAAGATATCTCTAACAAGATATGATCTTCACCTATAGGACCCATTATTTTTTAGATTGGGCACTAGGAACTTATGCGTATCTCTAACAAGATGATGATCTAGTCGTTGCCTTTTGGATCCATCCTTCTTATGGATCAGACTCCTTGTACTCAAGCACTTCTTCTTTTCCTGTAAAAGAAAATCTGGAGGCAAATACTCTCTGGTATAATAAAACCAACACATAACCCTAGAGCACAGTATTATATCAACTTTGTGCAAATTTTGAGAGAACACAGCTTTGCCAGCGCCCTAATTCCGAACCTTGACTCTGCTACGTATTATATTTCATGTAAAATAATGCTTTTTAATCAACCTTCCTTAAATTATTAACAAATTGGTTAAAGGGCACCTATTTAAACAAAAATGCAGCCTCCTCCAAAACCCCTTAGCTGCCCTTACCATCTCCATTATAGGTGCGTTTTCCACCATCAGAGGTAGAAATAAGCTTTTACCAATTTGCTAATAATTTACTCAAAGAAACAAAGAGAAATAACATGAAGAAATAGCATGAAACTCTACAAACTATACATTACTGGACTTTATCATTAATATTTTAGATAATAATAACTTACCCTTTCAACACACTTATTGTTAGGAATCACCCGATGTTACTTTGTCCTTGAAGATGAATTAGCTTCTATTGATATGGTCTTCACCTACAGGATCCATCCATGGCATGGACTGGGCCCAAGGTACTTAAACATAGCAATAATAAGATTTGCATATGCTCTTCACCTATAGGACCCATCCATCTTATGGACTCCCCCCTAGGTCTTAAAGATATCTCTAACAAGATATGATCTTCACCTATAGGACCCATCATTTTTTAGATTGGGCACTAGGAACTTATGCATATCTCTTAGGAACTTATGCATATCTCTAACAAGATGATCATTTAGTCGTTGCCTTTTGGATCCATCCTTCTTATGGATCAGACTCCTTGTACTCAAGCACTTCTTCTTTTCCTGTAAAAGAAAATCTGGAGGCACATACTCTCTTCTATAATAAAACCAACACATAACCCTAGAGCACAAAATCATATTAACTTTGTGCAAATTTTGAGAGAACACAGCTTTGCCAAAGCCCTAGTTCCGAACCTTGACTCTGCTACGTATTATATTTCATGTAAAATAATGCTTTTTAATCAACCTTCCTTAAATTATTAACAAATTGGTTAAAGGGCACCTATTTAAACAAAAATAGAGCCTCCTCCAAAACCCCTTAGCTGCCCTTACCATCTCCATTATAGGTGCGTTTTCCACCATCAGAGGTAGAAATAAGCTTTTACCAATTTGCTAATAATTTAGGCAAAGAAACAAAGAGAAATAACATGAAGAAATAGCATGGAACTCTACAAACTATACATTACTGGACTTTATCATTGATATTTTAGATAATAATAACTTACCCTTTCAACACACTTATTGATAGGAATCACCCGATGTTACTTTGTCCTTGAAGATGAATTAGCTTCTATTGATATGGTCTTCACCTACAGGATCCATCCATGGCATGGACTGGGCCCAAGGTACTTAAACATAGCAATAATAAGATTTGCATATGCTCTTCACCTATAGGACCCATCCATCTTATGAACTCCCCCCTAGTTCTTAAAGATATCTCTAACAAGATATGATCTTCACCTATAGGACCCATCATTTTTTAGATTGGGCACTAGGAACTTATGCATATCTCTTAGGAACTTATGCATATCTCTAACAAGATGATGATCTAGTCGTTGCCTTTTGGATCCATCCTTCTTATGGATCAGACTCCTTGTACTCAAGCACTTCTTCTTTTCCTGTAAAAGAAAATCTGGAGGCACATACTCTCTTCTATAATAAAACCAACACATAACCCTAGAGCACAAAATCATATTAACTTTGTGCAAATTTTGAGAGAACACAGCTTTGCCAAAGCCCTAGTTCCGAACCTTGACTCTGCTACGTATTATATTTCATGTAAAATAATGCTTTTTAATCAACCTTCCTTAAATTATTAACAAATTGGTTAAAGGGCACCTATTTAAACAAAAATGCAGCCTCCTCCAAAACCCCTTAGCTGCCCTTACCATCTCCATTATAGGTGCGTTTTCCACCATCAGAGGTAGAAATAAGCTTTTACCAATTTGCTAATAATTTAGGCAAAGAAACAAAGAGAAATAACATGAAGAAATAGCATAAATCCTCTACAAACTATACATTACTGGACTTTATCATTGATATTTTAGATAATAATAACTTACCCTTTCAACACACTTATTGATAGGAATCACCCGATGTTACTTTGTCCTTGAGGATGAATTAGCTTTTATTGATATGGTCTTCACCTATAGGATCCATCCATTGCATGGACTGAGCCCAAGGTACTTAAACATAGCAATAATAAGATTTGCATATGCTCTTCACCTATAGGACCCATTCATCTTATGGACTCCTTCCTAGGTCTTAAAGCTATCTCTAACAAGATATGATCTTCACCTATAGGACCCATCATTTTTTAGATTGGGCACTAGGAACTTATGCATATCTCTAACAAGATGATGATCTAGTCGTTGCCTTTTGGATCCATCCTTCTTATAAATCAGACTCCTTGTACTCAAGCACTTCTTCTTTTCCTGGAAAAGAAAATCTGGTGGCACATACTCTCTGGTGTAATAAGACCAAAAAATAACCCTAGAGCACAGTATTATATCAACTTTGTGCAAATTTTGAGAGAACACAGCTTTGCCAAAGCCCTAGTTCCGAATCTTGACTCTGCTACGTTTTATATTTCATGTAAAATAATGCTTTTTAATCAACCTTCCTTAAATTATTAACAAATTGGTTAAAGGGCACCTATTTAAACAAAAACGCAGCCTCCTCCAAAACCCCTTAGCTGCCCTTACCATCTCCATTATAGGTGCGTTTTCCACCATCAGAGATAGAAATAAGCTTTTACCAAATTGCTAATAAATTAGCCAAAGAAACAAAGAGAAATAACATGAAGAAATAGCATAAAACTCTACAAACTATACATTACTGGACTTTATCATTGATATTTTAGATAATAATAACTTACCCTTTCAACACACTTATTGATAGGAATCACCCGATGTTACTTTGTCCTTGAAGATGAATTAGCTTCTATTGATATGGTCTTCACCTACAGAATCCATCCATGGCATGGACTGGGCCCAAGGTACTTAAACATAGCAATAATAAGATTTGCATATGCTCTTCACCTATAGGACCCATCCATCTTATGGACTCCCCCCTAGGTCTTAAAGATATCTCTAACAAGATATGATCTTCACCTATAGGACCCATCATTTTTTAGATTGGGCACTAGGAACTTATGCATATCTCTAACAAGATGATGATTTAGTCGTTGCCTTTTGGATCCATCCTTCTTATGGATCAGACTCCTTGTACTCAAGCACTTCTTCTTTTCCTGTAAAAGAAAATCTGGAGGCACATACTTTCTGGTATAATAAAACCAACACATAACCCTTGAGCACAAAATCATATTAACTTTGTGCAAATTTTGAGAGAACACAGCTTTGCCAAAGCCCTAGTTCCGAACCTTGACTCTGCTATGTATTATATTTCATGTACAATCATGCTTTTTAAGCAACCTTCCTTAAATTATTAACAAATTGGTTAAAGGGCACCTATTTAAACAAAAATGCAGCCTCCTCCAAAACCCCTTAGCTGCCCTTACCATCTCCATTATAGGTGCGTTTTCCACCATCAGAGGTAGAAATAAGCTTTTACCAATCTGCTAATAATTTAGGCAAAGGAACAAAGAGAAATAACATGAAGAAATAGCATAAAACTCTACAAACTATACATTACTGGACTTTATCATTGATATTTTAGATAATAATAACTTACCCTTTCAACACACTTATTGATAGGAATCACCCGATGTTACTTTGTCCTTGAAGATGAATTAGCTTCTATTGATATGGTCTTCACCTACAGGATCCATCCATGGCATGGACTGGGCCCAAGGTACTTAAACATAGCAATAATAAGATTTGCATATGCTCTACACCTATAGGACCCATCCATCTTATGGACTCCCCCCTAGGTCTTAAAGATATCTCTAACAAGATATGATCTTCACCTATAGGACCCATCATTTTTTAGATTGGGCACTAGGAACTTATGCATATCTCTAACAAGATGATGATTTAGTCGTTGCCTTTTGGATCCATCCTTCTTATGGATCAGACTCCTTGTACTCAAGCACTTCTTCTTTTCCTGTAAAAGAAAATCTGGAGGCACATACTTTCTGGTATAATAAAACCAACTCATAACCCTTGAGCATAAAATCATATTAACTTTGTGCAAATTTTGAGAGAACACAGCTTTGCCAAAGCCCTAGTTCCGAACCTTGACTCTGCTATGTATTATATTTCATGTACAATCATGCTTTTTAAGCAACCTTCCTTAAATTATTAACAAATTGGTTAAAGGGCACCTATTTAAACAAAAATGCAGCCTCCTCCAAAACCCCTTAGCTGCCCTTACCATCTCCATTATAGGTGCGTTTTCCACCATCAGAGGTAGAAATAAGCTTTTACCAATCTGCTAATAATTTAGGCAAAGGAACAAAGAGAAATAACATGAAGAAATAGCATAAAACTCTACAAACTATACATTACTGAACTTTATCATTGATATTTTAGATAATAATAACTTACCCTTTCAACACACTTATTGATAGGAATCACCAGATGTTACTTTGTCCTTGAAAATGAATTAGCTTCTATTGATATGGTCTTCACCTACAGGATCCATCCATGGCATGGACTGGGCCCAAGGTACTTAAACATAGCTATAATAAGATTTGCATATGCTCTTCACCTATAGGACCCATCCATCTTATGGACTCCCCCCTAGGTCTTAAAGATATCTCTAACAAGATATGATCTTCACCTATAGGACCCATCATTTTTTAGATTGGGCACTAGGAACTTATGCATATCTCTAACAAGATGATGATTTAGTCGTTGCCTTTTGGCTCCATCCTTCTTATGGATCAGACTCTTTGTACTCAAGCACTTCTTCTTTTCCTGTAAAAGAAAATCTGGAGGCACATACTCTCTTCTATAATAAAACCAACACATAACCCTAGAGCACAAAATCATATTAACTTTGTGCAAATTTTGAGAGAACACAGCTTTGCCAAAGCCCTAGTTCCGAATCTTGACTCTGCTACGTATTATATTTCATGTAAAATAATGCTTTTTAATCAACCTTCCTTAAATTATTAACAAATTGGTTAAAGGGCACCTATTTAAACAAAAATGCAGCCTCCTCCAAAACCCCTTAGCTGCCCTTACCATCTCCATTATAGGTGTGTTTTCCACCATCAGAGGTAGAAATAAGCTTATACCAATTTGCTAATAATTTAGGCAAAGAAACAAAGAGAAATAACATGAAGAAATAGCATAAAACTCTACAAACTATACATTACTGGACTTTATCATTGATATTTTAGATAATAATAACTTACCCTTTCAACACACTTATTGATAGGAATCACCCGATGTTACTTTTTCCTTGAGGATGAATTAGCTTCTATTGATATGGTCTTCACCTACAGGATCCATCCATTGCATGGACTGAGCCCAAGGTACTTAAACATAGCAATAATAAGATTTGCATATGCTCTTCACCTATAGGACCCATCCATATTATGGACTCCCCCCTAGGTCTTAAAGCTATCTCTAACAAGATATGATCTTCACCTATAGGACCCATCATTTTTTAGATTGGGCACTAGGAACTTATGCATATCTCTAACAAGATGATGATCTAGTCGTTGCCTTTTGGATCCATCCTTCTTATAAATCAGACTCCTTGTACTCAAGCACTTCTTCTTTTCCTGGAAAAGAACATCTGGTGGCACATACTCTCTGGTGTAATAAGACCAAAAAATAACCCTAGAGCACAGTATTATATCAACTTTGTGCAAATTTTGAGAGAACACAGCTTTGCCAAAGCCCTAGTTCCGAATCTTGACTCTGCTACGTTTTATATTTCATGTAAAATAATGCTTTTTAATCAGCCTTCCTTAAATTATTAACAAATTGGTTAAAGGGCACCTATTTAAACAAAAACGCAGCCTTCTCCAAAACCCCTTAGCTGCCCTTACCATCTCCATTATAGGTGCGTTTTCCACTATCAGAGGTAGAAATAAGCTTTTACCAATTTGCTAATAATTTAGGCAAAGAAACAAAGAGAAATAACATGAAGAAATAGCATAAAACTCTACAAACTATACATTACTGGACTTTATCATTGATATTTTAGATAATAATAACTTACCCTTTCAACACACTTATTTATAGGAATCACCCGATGTTACTTTGTCCTTGAAGATGAATTAACTTCTATTGATATGGTCTTCACCTATAGGATCCATCCATTGCATGGACTGGGCCCAAGGTACTTAAACATAGCAATATTAAGATTTGCATATGCTCTTCACCTATAGGACCCATCCATCTTATGGACTCCCCCCTAGGTCTTAAAGCTATCTCTAACAAGATATGATCTTCACCTATAGGACCCATCATTTTTTAGATTGGGCACTAGGAACTTATGCATATCTCTAACAAGATGATGATCTAGTCGTTGCCTTTTGGATCCATCCTTCTTATAAATCAGACTCCTTGTACTCAAGCACTTCTTATTTTCCAGGAAAAGAACACCTGGTGGCACATACTCTCTGGTGTAATAAGACCAAAAAATAACCCTAGTGCACAGTATTATATCAACTTTGTGCAAATTTTGAGTGAACACAGCTTTGCCAAAGCCCTAGTTCCGAATCTTGACTCTGCTACGTTTTATATTTCATGTAAAATAATGCTTTTTAATCAACCTTCCTTAAATTATTAACAAATTGGTTAAAGGGCACCTATTTAAACAAAAACGCAGCCTCCTCCAAAACCCCTTAGCTGCCCTTACCATCTCCATTATAGGTGCGTTTTCCACCATCAGAGGTAGAAATAAGCTTTTACCAATTTGCTAATAAATTAGGCAAAGAAACAAAGAGAAATAACATGACGAAATAGCATAAAACTCTACAAACTATACATTACTGGACTTTATCATTGATATTTTAGATAATAATAACTTACCCTTTCAACACACTTATTGATAGGAATCACCCGATGTTACTTTGTCCTTGAAGATGAATTAGCTTCTATTGATATGGTCTTCACCTACAGGATCCATCCATGGCATGGACTGGGCCCAAGGTACTTAAACATAGCAATAATAAGATTTGCATATGCTCTTCACCTATAGGACCCATCCATCTTATGGACTCCCCCCTAGGTCTTAAACATATCTCTAACAAGATATGATCTTCACCTATAGGACCCATCATTTTTTAAATTGGGCACTAGGAACTTATGCATATTTCTTAGGAATTTATGCATATCTCTAACAAGATGATGATCTAGTCGTTGCCTTTTGGATCCATCCTTCTTATGGATCAGACTCCTTGTACTCAAGCACTTCTTCTTTTCCTGTAAAAGAAAATCTGGAGGCACATACTCTCTTCTATAATAAAACCAACACATAACCCTAGAGCACAAAATCATATTAACTTTGTGCAAATTTTGAGAGAACACAGCTTTGCCAAAGCCCTAGTTCCGAACCTTGACTCTGCTACGTATTATATTTCATGTAAAATAATGCTTTTTAATCAACCTTCCTTAAATTATTAACAAATTGGTTAAAGGGCACCTATTTAAACAAAAATGCAGCCTCCTCCAAAACCCCTTAGCTGCCCTTACCATCTCCATTACAGTTGCGTTTTCCACCATCAGAGGTAGAAATAAGCTTTTACCAATTTGCTAATAATTTACTCAAAGAAACAAAGAGAAATAACATGAAGAAATAGCATGAAACTCTACAAACTATACATTACTGGACTTTATCATTAATATTTTAGATAATAATAACTTACCCTTTCAACACACTTATTGTTAGGAATCACCCGATTTTACTTTGTCCTTGAAGATGAATTAGCTTCTATTGATATGGTCTTCACCTACAGGATCCATCCATGGCATGGACTGGGCCCAAGGTACTTAAACATAGCAATAATAAGATTTGCATATGCTCTTCACCTATAGGACCCATCCATCTTATGGACTCCCCCTAGGTCTTAAAGATATCTCTAACAAGATATGATCTTCACCTATAGGACCCATCATTTTTTAGATTGGGCACTAGGAACTTATGCATATCTCTAACAAGATGATGATTTAGTCGTTGCCTTTTGGATACATCCTTCTTATGGATCAGACTCTTTGTACTCAAATACTTCTTCTTTTCCTGTAAAAGAAAATCTGGAGGCACATACTTTCTGGTATAATAAAACCAACACATAACCCTTGAGCACAAAATTATATTAACTTTGTGCAAATTTTCAGAGAACACAGCTTTGCCAAAGCTCTAGTTCCGAACCTTGACTCTGCTATGTATTATATTTCATGTACAATCATGCTTTTTAAGCAACCTTCCTTAAATTATTAACAAATTGGTTAAAGGGCACCTATTTAAACAAAAACGCAGCCTCCTCCAAAACTCCTTAGCTGCCCTTACCATCTCCATTATAGGTAGGTTTTCCACCATCAGAGGTAGAAATAAGCTTTTACCAATCTGCTAATAATTAAGGCAAAGAAACAAAGAGAAATAACATGAAGAAATAGCATAAAACTCTACAAACTATACATTACTGGACTTTATCATTGATATTTTAGATAATAATAACTTACCCTTTCAACACACTTATTGATAGGAATCACCCGATGTTACTTTGTCCTTGAAGATGAATATGCTTCTATTGATATGGTCTTCACCTACAGGATCCATCCATGGCATGGACTGGGCCCAAGGTACTTAAACATAGCAATAATAAGATTTGCATATGCTCTTCACCTATAGGACCCATCCATCTTATGAACTCCCCCCTAGTTCTTAAAGATATCTCTAACAAGATATGATCTTCACCTATAGGACCCATCATTTTTTAGATTGGGCACTAGGAACTTATGCATATGTCTTGGGAACTTATGCATATCTCTAACAAGATGATGATCTAGTCGTTGCCTTTTGGATCCATCCTTCTTATGGATCAGACTCCTTGTACTCAAGCACTTCTTCTTTTCCTGTAAAAGAAAATCTAGAGGCACATACTCTCTTCTATAATAAAACCAACACTTAACCCTAGAGCACAAAATCATATTAACTTTGTGCAAATTTTGAGAGAACACAGCTTTGCCAAAGCCCTAGTTCCGAACCTTGACTCTGCTACGTATTATATTTCATGTAAAATAATGCTTTTTAATCAACCTTCCTGAAATTATTAACAAATTGGTTAAAGGGCACCTATTTAAACAAAAATGCAGCCTCCTCCAAAACCCCTTAGCTGCCCTTACCATCTCCATTATAGGTGCGTTTTCCACTATCAGAGGTAGAAATAAGCTTTTACCAATTTGCTAATAATTTAGGCAAAGAAACAAAGAGAAATAACATGAAGAAATAGCATGAAACTCTACAAACTATACATTCCTGGACTTTATCATTGATATTTTAGATAATAACAACTTACCCTTTCAACACACTTATTGTTAGGAATCACCCGATTTTACTTTGTCCTTGAAGATGAATTAGCTTCTATTGATATGGTCTTCACCTACAGGATCCATCCATGGCATGGACTGGGCCCAAGGTACTTAAACATAGCAATAATAAGATTTGCATATGCTCTTCACCTATAGGACCCATCCATCTTATGGACTCCCCCCTAGGTCTTAAAGATATCTCTAACAAGATATGATCTTCACCTATAGGACCCATCATTTTTTAGATTGGGCACTAGGAACTTATGCATATCTCTAACAAGATGATGATTTAGTCGTTGCCTTTTGGATCCATCCTTCTTATGGATCAGACTCCTTGTACTCAAGCACTTCTTCTTTTCCTGTAAAAGAAAATCTGGAGGCACATACTTTCTGGTATAATAAAACCAACTCATAACCCTTGAGCATAAAATCATATTAACTTTGTGCAAATTTTGAGAGAACACAGCTTTGCCAAAGCCCTAGTTCCGAACCTTGACTCTGCTATGTATTATATTTCATGTACAATCATGCTTTTTAAGCAACCTTCCTTAAATTATTAACAAATTGGTTAAAGGGCACCTATTTAAACAAAAATGCAGCCTCCTCCAAAACCCCTTAGCTGCCCTTACCATCTCCATTATAGGTGCGTTTTCCACCATCAGAGGTAGAAATAAGCTTTTACCAATCTGCTAATAATTTAGGCAAAGGAACAAAGAGAAATAACATGAAGAAATAGCATAAAACTCTACAAACTATACATTACTGAACTTTATCATTGATATTTTAGATAATAATAACTTACCCTTTCAACACACTTATTGATAGGAATCACCAGATGTTACTTTGTCCTTGAAAATGAATTAGCTTCTATTGATATGGTCTTCACCTACAGGATCCATCCATGGCATGGACTGGGCCCAAGGTACTTAAACATAGCTATAATAAGATTTGCATATGCTCTTCACCTATAGGACCCATCCATCTTATGGACTCCCCCCTAGGTCTTAAAGATATCTCTAACAAGATATGATCTTCACCTATAGGACCCATCATTTTTTAGATTGGGCACTAGGAACTTATGCATATCTCTAACAAGATGATGATTTAGTCGTTGCCTTTTGGCTCCATCCTTCTTATGGATCAGACTCTTTGTACTCAAGCACTTCTTCTTTTCCTGTAAAAGAAAATCTGGAGGCACATACTCTCTTCTATAATAAAACCAACACATAACCCTAGAGCACAAAATCATATTAACTTTGTGCAAATTTTGAGAGAACACAGCTTTGCCAAAGCCCTAGTTCCGAATCTTGACTCTGCTACGTATTATATTTCATGTAAAATAATGCTTTTTAATCAACCTTCCTTAAATTATTAACAAATTGGTTAAAGGGCACCTATTTAAACAAAAATGCAGCCTCCTCCAAAACCCCTTAGCTGCCCTTACCATCTCCATTATAGGTGTGTTTTCCACCATCAGAGGTAGAAATAAGCTTATACCAATTTGCTAATAATTTAGGCAAAGAAACAAAGAGAAATAACATGAAGAAATAGCATAAACCTCTACAAACTATACATTACTGGACTTTATCATTGATATTTTAGATAATAATAACTTACCCTTTCAACACACTTATTGATAGGAATCACCCGATGTTACTTTTTCCTTGAGGATGAATTAGCTTCTATTGATATGGTCTTCACCTACAGGATCCATCCATTGCATGGACTGAGCCCAAGGTACTTAAACATAGCAATAATAAGATTTGCATATGCTCTTCACCTATAGGACCCATCCATATTATGGACTCCCCCCTAGGTCTTAAAGCTATCTCTAACAAGATATGATCTTCACCTATAGGACCCATCATTTTTTAGATTGGGCACTAGGAACTTATGCATATCTCTAACAAGATGATGATCTAGTCGTTGCCTTTTGGATCCATCCTTCTTATAAATCAGACTCCTTGTACTCAAGCACTTCTTCTTTTCCTGGAAAAGAACATCTGGTGGCACATACTCTCTGGTGTAATAAGACCAAAAAATAACCCTAGAGCACAGTATTATATCAACTTTGTGCAAATTTTGAGAGAACACAGCTTTGCCAAAGCCCTAGTTCCGAATCTTGACTCTGCTACGTTTTATATTTCATGTAAAATAATGCTTTTTAATCAGCCTTCCTTAAATTATTAACAAATTGGTTAAAGGGCACCTATTTAAACAAAATCGCAGCCTTCTCCAAAACCCCTTAGCTGCCCTTACCATCTCCATTATAGGTGCGTTTTCCACCATCAGAGGTAGAAATAAGCTTTTACCAATTTGCTAATAAATTAGGCAAAGAAACAAAGAGAAATAACATGAAGAAATAGCATAAAACTCTACAAACTATACATTACTGGACTTTATCATTGATATTTTAGATAATAATAACTTACCCTTTCAACACACTTATTGATAGGAATCACCCGATGTTACTTTGTCCTTGAAGATGAATTAGCTTCTATTGATATGGTCTTCACCTACAGGATCCATCCATGGCATGGACTGGGCCCAAGGTACTTAAACATAGCAATAATAAGATTTGCATATGCTTTTCACCTATAGGACCCATCCATCTTATGGACTCCCCCCTAGGTCTTAAAGCTATCTCTAACAAGATATGATCTTCACCTATAGGACCCATCATTTTTTAGATTGGGCACTAGGAACTTATGCATATCTCTAACAAGATGATGATCTAGTCGTTGCCTTTTGGATCCATCCTTCTTATAAATCAGACTCCTTGTACTCAAGCACTTCTTATTTTCCAGGAAAAGAACACCTGGTGGCACATACTCTCTGGTGTAATAAGACCAAAAAATAACCCTAGTGCACAGTATTATATCAACTTTGTGCAAATTTTGAGTGAACACAGCTTTGCCAAAGCCCTAGTTCCGAATCTTGACTCTGCTACGTTTTATATTTCATGTAAAATAATGCTTTTTAATCAACCTTCCTTAAATTATTAACAAATTGGTTAAAGGGCACCTATTTAAACAAAAACGCAGCCTCCTCCAAAACCCCTTAGCTGCCCTTACCATCTCCATTATAGGTGCGTTTTCCACCATCAGAGGTAGAAATAAGCTTTTACCAATTTGCTAATAAATTAGGCAAAGAAACAAAGAGAAATAACATGACGAAATAGCATAAAACTCTACAAACTATACATTACTGGACTTTATCATTGATATTTTAGATAATAATAACTTACCCTTTCAACACACTTATTGATAGGAATCACCCGATGTTACTTTGTCCTTGAAGATGAATTAGCTTCTATTGATATGGTCTTCACCTACAGGATCCATCCATGGCATGGACTGGGCCCAAGGTACTTAAACATAGCAATAATAAGATTTGCATATGCTCTTCACCTATAGGACCCATCCATCTTATGGACTCCCCCCTAGGTCTTAAACATATCTCTAACAAGATATGATCTTCACCTATAGGACCCATCATTTTTTAAATTGGGCACTAGGAACTTATGCATATTTCTTAGGAATTTATGCATATCTCTAACAAGATGATGATCTAGTCGTTGCCTTTTGGATCCATCCTTCTTATGGATCAGACTCCTTGTACTCAAGCACTTCTTCTTTTCCTGTAAAAGAAAATCTGGAGGCACATACTCTCTTCTATAATAAAACCAACACATAACCCTAGAGCACAAAATCATATTAACTTTGTGCAAATTTTGAGAGAACACAGCTTTGCCAAAGCCCTAGTTCCGAACCTTGACTCTGCTACGTATTATATTTCATGTAAAATAATGCTTTTTAATCAACCTTCCTTAAATTATTAACAAATTGGTTAAAGGGCACCTATTTAAACAAAAATGCAGCCTCCTCCAAAACCCCTTAGCTGCCCTTACCATCTCCATTATAGGTGTGTTTTCCACCATCAGAGGTAGAAATAAGCTTATACCAATTTGCTAATAATTTAGGCAAAGAAACAAAGAGAAATAACATGAAGAAATAGCATAAACCTCTACAAACTATACATTACTGGACTTTATCATTGATATTTTAGATAATAATAACTTACCCTTTCAACACACTTATTGATAGGAATCACCCGATGTTACTTTTTCCTTGAGGATGAATTAGCTTCTATTGATATGGTCTTCACCTACAGGATCCATCCATTGCATGGACTGAGCCCAAGGTACTTAAACATAGCAATAATAAGATTTGCATATGCTCTTCACCTATAGGACCCATCCATATTATGGACTCCCCCCTAGGTCTTAAAGCTATCTCTAACAAGATATGATCTTCACCTATAGGACCCATCATTTTTTAGATTGGGCACTAGGAACTTATGCATATCTCTAACAAGATGATGATCTAGTCGTTGCCTTTTGGATCCATCCTTCTTATAAATCAGACTCCTTGTACTCAAGCACTTCTTCTTTTCCTGGAAAAGAACATCTGGTGGCACATACTCTCTGGTGTAATAAGACCAAAAAATAACCCTAGAGCACAGTATTATATCAACTTTGTGCAAATTTTGAGAGAACACAGCTTTGCCAAAGCCCTAGTTCCGAATCTTGACTCTGCTACGTTTTATATTTCATGTAAAATAATGCTTTTTAATCAGCCTTCCTTAAATTATTAACAAATTGGTTAAAGGGCACCTATTTAAACAAAATCGCAGCCTTCTCCAAAACCCCTTAGCTGCCCTTACCATCTCCATTATAGGTGCGTTTTCCACCATCAGAGGTAGAAATAAGCTTTTACCAATTTGCTAATAAATTAGGCAAAGAAACAAAGAGAAATAACATGAAGAAATAGCATAAAACTCTACAAACTATACATTACTGGACTTTATCATTGATATTTTAGATAATAATAACTTACCCTTTCAACACACTTATTGATAGGAATCACCCGATGTTACTTTGTCCTTGAAGATGAATTAGCTTCTATTGATATGGTCTTCACCTACAGGATCCATCCATGGCATGGACTGGGCCCAAGGTACTTAAACATAGCAATAATAAGATTTGCATATGCTTTTCACCTATAGGACCCATCCATCTTATGGACTCCCCCCTAGGTCTTAAAGCTATCTCTAACAAGATATGATCTTCACCTATAGGACCCATCATTTTTTAGATTGGGCACTAGGAACTTATGCATATCTCTAACAAGATGATGATCTAGTCGTTGCCTTTTGGATCCATCCTTCTTATAAATCAGACTCCTTGTACTCAAGCACTTCTTATTTTCCAGGAAAAGAACACCTGGTGGCACATACTCTCTGGTGTAATAAGACCAAAAAATAACCCTAGTGCACAGTATTATATCAACTTTGTGCAAATTTTGAGTGAACACAGCTTTGCCAAAGCCCTAGTTCCGAATCTTGACTCTGCTACGTTTTATATTTCATGTAAAATAATGCTTTTTAATCAACCTTCCTTAAATTATTAACAAATTGGTTAAAGGGCACCTATTTAAACAAAAACGCAGCCTCCTCCAAAACCCCTTAGCTGCCCTTACCATCTCCATTATAGGTGCGTTTTCCACCATCAGAGGTAGAAATAAGCTTTTACCAATTTGCTAATAAATTAGGCAAAGAAACAAAGAGAAATAACATGACGAAATAGCATAAAACTCTACAAACTATACATTACTGGACTTTATCATTGATATTTTAGATAATAATAACTTACCCTTTCAACACACTTATTGATAGGAATCACCCGATGTTACTTTGTCCTTGAAGATGAATTAGCTTCTATTGATATGGTCTTCACCTACAGGATCCATCCATGGCATGGACTGGGCCCAAGGTACTTAAACATAGCAATAATAAGATTTGCATATGCTCTTCACCTATAGGACCCATCCATCTTATGGACTCCCCCCTAGGTCTTAAACATATCTCTAACAAGATATGATCTTCACCTATAGGACCCATCATTTTTTAAATTGGGCACTAGGAACTTATGCATATTTCTTAGGAATTTATGCATATCTCTAACAAGATGATGATCTAGTCGTTGCCTTTTGGATCCATCCTTCTTATGGATCAGACTCCTTGTACTCAAGCACTTCTTCTTTTCCTGTAAAAGAAAATCTGGAGGCACATACTCTCTTCTATAATAAAACCAACACATAACCCTAGAGCACAAAATCATATTAACTTTGTGCAAATTTTGAGAGAACACAGCTTTGCCAAAGCCCTAGTTCCGAACCTTGACTCTGCTACGTATTATATTTCATGTAAAATAATGCTTTTTAATCAACCTTCCTTAAATTATTAACAAATTGGTTAAAGGGCACCTATTTAAACAAAAATGCAGCCTCCTCCAAAACCCCTTAGCTGCCCTTACCATCTCCATTACAGTTGCGTTTTCCACCATCAGAGGTAGAAATAAGCTTTTACCAATTTGCTAATAATTTACTCAAAGAAACAAAGAGAAATAACATGAAGAAATAGCATGAAACTCTACAAACTATACATTACTGGACTTTATCATTAATATTTTAGATAATAATAACTTACCCTTTCAACACACTTATTGTTAGGAATCACCCGATTTTACTTTGTCCTTGAAGATGAATTAGCTTCTATTGATATGGTCTTCACCTACAGGATCCATCCATGGCATGGACTGGGCCCAAGGTACTTAAACATAGCAATAATAAGATTTGCATATGCTCTTCACCTATAGGACCCATCCATCTTATGGACTCCCCCTAGGTCTTAAAGATATCTCTAACAAGATATGATCTTCACCTATAGGACCCATCATTTTTTAGATTGGGCACTAGGAACTTATGCATATCTCTAACAAGATGATGATTTAGTCGTTGCCTTTTGGATACATCCTTCTTATGGATCAGACTCTTTGTACTCAAATACTTCTTCTTTTCCTGTAAAAGAAAATCTGGAGGCACATACTTTCTGGTATAATAAAACCAACACATAACCCTTGAGCACAAAATTATATTAACTTTGTGCAAATTTTCAGAGAACACAGCTTTGCCAAAGCTCTAGTTCCGAACCTTGACTCTGCTATGTATTATATTTCATGTACAATCATGCTTTTTAAGCAACCTTCCTTAAATTATTAACAAATTGGTTAAAGGGCACCTATTTAAACAAAAACGCAGCCTCCTCCAAAACCCCTTAGCTGCCCTTACCATCTCCATTATAGGTAGGTTTTCCACCATCAGAGGTAGAAATAAGCTTTTACCAATCTGCTAATAATTAAGGCAAAGAAACAAAGAGAAATAACATGAAGAAATAGCATAAAACTCTACAAACTATACATTACTGGACTTTATCATTGATATTTTAGATAATAATAACTTACCCTTTCAACACACTTATTGATAGGAATCACCCGATGTTACTTTGTCCTTGAAGATGAATTAGCTTCTATTGATATGGTCTTCACCTACAGGATCCATCCATGGCATGGACTGGGCCCAAGGTACTTAAACATAGCAATAATAAGATTTGCATATGCTCTTCACCTATAGGACCCATCCATCTTATGGACTCCCCCCTAGGTCTTAAAGATATCTCTAACAAGATATGATCTTCACCTATAGGACCCATCATTTTTTAGATTGGGCACTAGGAACTTATGCATATCTCTTAGGAACTTATGCATATCTCTAACAAGATGATGATCTAGTCGTTGCCTTTTGGATCCATCCTTCTTATGGATCAGACTCCTTGTACTCAAGCACTTCTTCTTTTCCTGTAAAAGAAAATCTGGAGGCACATACTCTCTTCTATAATAAAACCAACACATAACCCTAGAGCACAAAATCATATTAACTTTGTGCAAATTTTGAGAGAACACAGCTTTGCCAAAGCCCTAGTTCCGAACCTTGACTCTGCTACGTATTATATTTCATGTAAAATAATGCTTTTTAATCAACCTTCCTGAAATTATTAACAAATTGGTTAAAGGGCACCTATTTAAACAAAAATGCAGCCTCCTCCAAAACCCCTTAGCTGCCCTTACCATCTCCATTATAGGTGCGTTTTCCACTATCAGAGGTAGAAATAAGCTTTTACCAATTTGCTAATAATTTAGGCAAAGAAACAAAGAGAAATAACATGAAGAAATAGCATGAAACTCTACAAACTATACATTCCTGGACTTTATCATTGATATTTTAGATAATAACAACTTACCCTTTCAACACACTTATTGTTAGGAATCACCCGATTTTACTTTGTCCTTGAAGATGAATTAGCTTCTATTGATATGGTCTTCACCTACAGGATCCATCCATGGCATGGACTGGGCCCAAGGTACTTAAACATAGCAATAATAAGATTTGCATATGCTCTTCACCTATAGGACCCATCCATCTTATGGACTCCCCCCTAGGTCTTAAAGATATCTCTAACAAGATATGATCTTCACCTATAGGACCCATCATTTTTTAGATTGGGCACTAGGAACTTATGCATATCTCTAACAAGATGATGATTTAGTCGTTGCCTTTTGGATACATCCTTCTTATGGATCAGACTCTTTGTACTCAAGTACTTCTTCTTTTCCTGTAAAAGAAAATCTGGAGGCACATACTTTCTGGTATAATAAAACCAACACATAACCCTTGAGCACAAAATTATATTAACTTTGTGCAAATTTTCAGAGAACACAGCTTTGCCAAAGCTCTAGTTCCGAACCTTGACTCTGCTATGTATTATATTTCATGTACAATCATGCTTTTTAAGCAACCTTCCTTAAATTATTAACAAATTGGT
>NC_053390.1:212096680-212156507 GCF_905171765.1 Bufo bufo
TGCTCTTCACCTATAGGACCCATCCATCTTATGGACTCCCCCCTAGGTCTTAAAGATATCTCTAACAAGATATGATCTTCACCTATAGGACCCATCATTTTTTAGATTGGGCACTAGGAACTTATGCATATCTCTAACAAGATGATGATCTAGTCGTTGCCTTTTGGATCCATCCTTCTTATAAATCAGACTCCTTGTACTCAAGCACTTCTTCTTTTCCTGAAAAGAACATCTGGTGGCACATACTCTCTGGTGTAATAAGACCAAAAAATAACCCTAGAGCACAGTATTATATCAACTTTGTGCAAATTTTGAGAGAACACAGCTTTCCCAAAGCCCTAGTTCCGTATCTTGACTCTGCTACGTTTTATATTTCATGTAAAATAATGCTTTTTAATCAACCTTCCTTAAATTATTAACAAATTGGTTAAAGGGCACCTATTTAAACAAAAACGCAGCCTCCTCCAAAACCCCTTAGCTGCCCTTACCATCTCCATTATAGGTGCGTTTTCCACCATCAGAGGTAGAAATAAGCTTTTACCAATTTGCTAATAAATTAGGCAAAGAAACAAAGAGAAATAACATGAAGAAATAGCATAAAACTCTACAAACTATACATTACAGGACTTTATCATTGATATTTTAGATAATAATAACTTACCCTTTCAACACACTTATTGATAGGAATCACCCGATGTTACTTTGTCCTTGAAGATGAATTAGCTTCTATTGATATGGTCTTCACCTACAGGATCCATCCATGGCATGGACTGGCCCCCAAGGTACTTAAACATAGCAATAATAAGATTTGCATATGCTCTTCACCTATAGGACCCATCCATCTTATGGACTCCCCCCTAGGTCTTAAAGATATCTCTAACAAGATATGATCTTCACCTATAGGACCCATCATTTTTTAGATTGGGCACTAGGAACTTATGCATATCTCTAACAAGATGATGATTTAGTCGTTGCCTTTTGGATCCATCCTTCTTATGGATCAGACTCTTTGTACTCAAGCACTTCTTCTTTTCCTGTAAAAGAAAATCTGGAGGCACATACTTTCTGGTATAATAAAACCAACACATAACCCTTGAGCACAAAATTATATTAACTTTGTGCAAATTTTCAGAGAACACAGCTTTGCCAAAGCTCTAGTTCCGAACCTTGACTCTGCTATGTATTATATTTCATGTACAATCATGCTTTTTAAGCAACCTTCCTTAAATTATTAACAAATTGGTTAAAGGGCACCTATTTAAACAAAAACGCAGCCTCCTCCAAAACCCCTTAGCTGCCCTTACCATCTCCATTATAGGTGCGTTTTCCACCATCAGAGGTAGAAATAAGCTTTTACCAATTTGCTAATAATTTAGGCAAAGAAACAAAGAGAAATAACATGAAGAAATAGCATAAAACTCTACAAACTATACATTACTGGACTTTATCATTGATATTTTAGATAATAATAACTTACCCTTTCAACACACTTATTGATAGGAATCACCCGATGTTACTTTGTCCTTGAAGATGAATTAGCTTCTATTGATATGGTCTTCACCTACAGGATCCATCCATGGCATGGACTGGCCCCAAGGTACTTAAACATAGCAATAATAAGATTTGCATATGCTCTTCACCTATAGGACCCATCCATCTTATGGACTCCCCCCTAGGTCTTAAAGATATCTCTAACAAGATATGATCTTCACCTATAGGACCCATCATTTTTTAGATTGGGCACTAGGAACTTATGCATATCTCTAACAAGATGATGATTTAGTCGTTGCCTTTTGGATCCATCCTTCTTATGGATCAGACTCTTGTACTCAAGCACTTCTTCTTTTCCTGTAAAAGAAAATCTGGAGGCACATACTTTCTGGTATAATAAAACCAACACATAACCCTTGAGCACAAAATTATATTAACTTTGTGCAAATTTTGAGAGAACACAGCTTTGCCAAAGCCCTAGTTCCGAACCTTGACTCTGCTACGTTTTATATTTCATGTAAAATAATGCTTTTTAATCAACCTTCCTTAAATTATTAACAAATTGGTTAAAGGGCACCTATTTAAACAAAAACGCAGCCTCCTCCAAAACCCCTTAGCTGCCCTTACCATCTCCATTATAGGTGCGTTTTCCACCATCAGAGGTAGAAATAAGCTTTTACCAATTTGCTAATAAATTAGGCAAAGAAACAAAGAGAAATAACATGAAGAAATAGCATAAAACTCTACAAACTATACATTACAGGACTTTATCATTGATATTTTAGATAATAATAACTTACCCTTTCAACACACTTATTGATAGGAATCACCCGATGTTACTTTGTCCTTGAAGATGAATTAGCTTCTATTGATATGGTCTTCACCTACAGGATCCATCCATGGCATGGACTGGGCCCAAGGTACTTAAACATAGCAATAATAAGATTTGCATATGCTCTTCACCTATAGGACCCATCCATCTTATGGACTCCCCCCTAGGTCTTAAAGATATCTCTAACAAGATATGATCTTCACCTATAGGACCCATCATTTTTTAGATTGGGCACTAGGAACTTATGCATATCTCTAACAAGATGATGATTTAGTCGTTGCCTTTTGGATCCATCCTTCTTATGGATCAGACTCTTTGTACTCAAGCACTTTTTCTTTTCCTGTAAAAGAAAATCTGGAGGCACATACTTTCTGGTATAATAAAACCAACACATAACCCTTGAGCACAAAATTATATTAACTTTGTTTAAATTTTCAGAGAACACAGCTTTGCCAAAGCTCTAGTTCCGAACCTTGACTCTGCTATGTATTATATTTCATGTACAATCATGCTTTTTAAGCAACCTTCCTTAAATTATTAACAAATTGGTTAAAGGGCACCTATTTAAACAAAAACGCAGCCTCCTCCAAAACCCTTAGCTGCCCTTACCATCTCCATTATAGGTGCGTTTTCCACCATCAGAGGTAGAAATAAGCTTTTACCAATCTGCTAATAATTAAGGCAAAGGAACAAAGAGAAATAACATGAAGAAATAGCATAAAACTCTACAAACTATACATTACTGGACTTTATCATTGATATTTTAGATAATAATAACTTACCCTTTCAACACACTTATTGATAGGAATTACCCGATGTTACTTTGTTCTTGAAGATGAATTAGCTTCTATTGATATGGTCTTCACCTACAGGATCCATCCATGGCATGGACTGGGCCCAAGGTACTTAAACATAGCAATAATAAGATTTGCATATGCTCTTCACCTATAGGACCCATCCATCTTATGGACTCCCCCCTAGGTCTTAAAGATATCTCTAACAAGATATGATCTTCACCTATAGGACCCATCATTTTTTAGATTGGGCACTAGGAACTTATGCATATCTCTTAGGAACTTATGCATATCTTTAACAAGATGATAATCTAGTCGTTGCCTTTTGGATCCATCCTTCTTATGGATCAGACTCCTTGTGCTCAAGCACTTCTTCTTTTCCTGTAAAAGAAAATCTGGAGGCACATACTCTCTTCTATAATAAAACCAACACATAACCCTAGAGCACAAAATCATATTAACTTTGTGCAAATTTTGAGAGAACACAGCTTTACCAAAGCCCTAGTTCCGAACCTTGACTCTGCTACGTATTATATTTCATGTAAAATAATGCTTTTTAATCAACCTTCCTTAAATTATTAACACATTGGTTAAAGGGCACCTATTTAAACAAAAATGCAGCCTCCTCCAAAACCCCTTAGCTGCCCTTACCATCTCCATTATAGGTGCGTTTTCCACCATCAGAGGTAGAAATAAGCTTATACCAATTTGCTAATAATTTAGGCAAAGAAACAAAGAGAAATAACATGAAGAAATAGCATAAACCTCTACAAACTATACATTACTGGACTTTATCATTGATATTTTAGATAATAATAACTTACCCTTTCAACACACTTATTGATAGGAATCACCCGATGTTACTTTGTCCTTGAGATGAATTAGCTTCTATTGATATGGTCTTCACCTACAGGATCCATCCATTGCATGGACTGAGCCCAAGGTACTTAAACATAGCAATAATAAGATTTGCATATGCTCTTCACCTATAGGACCCATCCATATTATGGACTCCCCCCTAGGTCTTAAAGCTATCTCTAACAAGATATGATCTTCACCTATAGGACCCATCATTTTTTTAGATTGGGCACTAGGAACTTATGCATATCTCTAACAAGATGATGATGTAGTCGTTGCCTTTTGGATCCATCCTTCTTATAATCAGACTCTTGTACTCAAGCACTTCTTCTTTTCCTGGAAAAGAACATCTGGTGGCACATACTCTCTGGTGTAATAAGATAAGACCAAAAAATAACCCTAGAGCACAGTATTATATCAACTTTGTGCAAATTTTGAGAGACACAGCTTTGCCAAAGCCCTAGTTCCGAATCTTGACTCTGCTACCTTTTTTTATTTCATGTAAAATAATGCTTTTTAATCAACCTTCCTTAAATTATTAACAAATTGGTTAAAGGGCACCTATTTAAACAAAAACGCAGCCTCCTCCAAAACCCCTTAGCTGCCCTTACCATCTCCATTATAGGTGCGTTTTCCACCATCAGAGGTAGAAATAAGCTTTTACCAATTTGCTAATAAATTAGGCAAAGAAACAAAGAGAAATAACATGAAGAAATAGCATAAAACTCTACAAACTATACATTACAGGACTTTATCATTGATATTTTAGATAATAATAACTTACCCTTTCAACACACTTATTGATAGGAATCACCCGATGTTACTTTGTCCTTGAAGATGAATTAGCTTCTATTGATATGGTCTTCACCTACAGGATCCATCCATGGCATGGACTGGGCCCAAGGTACTTAAACATAGCAATAATAAGATTTGCATATGCTCTTCACCTATAGGACCCATCCATCTTATGGACTCCCCCCTAGGTCTTAAAGATATCTCTAACAAGATATGATCTTCACCTATAGGACCCATCATTTTTTAGATTGGGCACTAGGAACTTATGCATATCTCTAACAAGATGATGATCTAGTCGTTGCCTTTTGGATCCATCCTTCTTATAAATCAGACTCCTTGTACTCAAGCACTTCTTCTTTTCCTGGAAAAGAACATCTGGTGGCACATACTCTCTGGTGTAATAAGACCAAAAAATAACCCTAGAGCACAGTATTATATCAACTTTGTGCAAATTTTGAGAGAACACAGCTTTCCCAAAGCCCTAGTTCCGTATCTTGACTCTGCTACGTTTTATATTTCATGTAAAATAATGCTTTTTAATCAACCTTCCTTAAATTATTAACAAATTGGTTAAAGGGCACCTATTTAAACAAAAACGCAGCCTCCTCCAAAACCCCTTAGCTGCCCTTACCATCTCCATTATAGGTGCGTTTTCCACCATCAGAGGTAGAAATAAGCTTTTACCAATTTGCTAATAAATTAGGCAAAGAAACAAAGAGAAATAACATGAAGAAATAGCATAAAACTCTACAAACTATACATTACAGGACTTTATCATTGATATTTTAGATAATAATAACTTACCCTTTCAACACACTTATTGATAGGAATCACCCGATGTTACTTTGTCCTTGAAGATGAATTAGCTTCTATTGATATGGTCTTCACCTACAGGATCCATCCATGGCATGGACTGGCCCCAAGGTACTTAAACATAGCAATAATAAGATTTGCATATGCTCTTCACCTATAGGACCCATCCATCTTATGGACTCCCCCCTAGGTCTTAAAGATATCTCTAACAAGATATGATCTTCACCCATAGGACCCATCATTTTTTAGATTGGGCACTAGGAACTTATGCATATCTCTAACAAGATGATGATTTAGTCGTTGCCTTTTGGATCCATCCTTCTTATGGATCAGACTCTTTGTACTCAAGCACTTCTTCTTTTCCTGTAAAAGAAAATCTGGAGGCACATACTTTCTGGTATAATAAAACCAACACATAACCCTTGAGCACAAAATTATATTAACTTTGTTCAAATTTTCAGAGAACACAGCTTTGCCAAAGCTCTAGTTCCGAACCTTGACTCTGCTATGTATTATATTTCATGTACAATCATGCTTTTTAAGCAACCTTCCTTAAATTATTAACAAATTGGTTAAAGGGCACCTATTTAAACAAAAACGCAGCCTCCTCCAAAACCCCTTAGCTGCCCTTACCATCTCCATTATAGGTGCGTTTTCCACCATCAGAGGTAGAAATAAGCTTTTACCAATTTGCTAATAAATTAGGCAAAGAAACAAAGAGAAATAACATGAAGAAATAGCATAAAACTCTACAAACTATACATTACAGGACTTTATCATTGATATTTTAGATAATAATAACTTACCCTTTCAACACACTTATTGATAGGAATCACCCGATGTTACTTTGTCCTTGAAGATGAATTAGCTTCTATTGATATGGTCTTCACCTACAGGATCCATCCATGGCATGGACTGGGCCCAAGGTACTTAAACATAGCAATAATAAGATTTGCATATGCTCTTCACCTATAGGACCCATCCATCTTATGGACTCCCCCCTAGGTCTTAAAGATATCTCTAACAAGATATTATCTTCACCTATAGGACCCATCATTTTTTAGATTGGGCACTAGGAACTTATGCATATCTCTAACAAGATGATGATTTAGTCGTTGCCTTTTGGATCCATCCTTCTTATGGATCAGACTCTTTGTACTCAAGCACTTCTTCTTTTCCTGTAAAAGAAAATCTGGAGGCACATACTTTCTGGTATAATAAAACCAACACATAACCCTTGAGCACAAAATTATATTAACTTTGTGCAAATTCTGAGAGAACACAGCTTTGCCAAAGCCCTAGTTCCGAATCTTGACTCTGCTACGTTTTATATTTCATGTAAAATAATGCTTTTTAATCAACCTTCCTTAAATTATTAACAAATTGGTTAAAGGGCACCTATTTAAACAAAAACGCAGCCTCCTCCAAAACCCCTTAGCTGCCCTTACCATCTCCTTTATAGGTGCGTTTTCCACCATCAGAGGTAGAAATAAGCTTTTACCAATTTGCTAATAAATTAGGCAAAGAAACAAAGAGAAATAACATGAAGAAATAGCATAAAACTCTACAAACTATACATTACTGGACTTTATCATTGATATTTTAGATAATAATAACTTACCCTTTCAACACACTTATTGATAGGAATCACCCGATGTTACTTTGTCCTTGAAGATGAATTAGCTTCTATTGATATGGTCTTCACCTACAGGATCCATCCATGGCATGGACTGGGCCCAAGGTACTTAAACATAGCAATAATAAGATTTGCATATGCTCTTCACCTATAGGACCCATCCATCTTATGGACTCCCCCCTAGGTCTTAAAGATATCTCTAACAAGATATGATCTTCACCTATAGGACCCATCATTTTTTAGATTGGGCACTAGGAACTTATGCATATCTCTAACAAGATGATGATCTAGTCGTTGCCTTTTGGATCCATCCTTCTTATAAATCAGACTCCTTGTACTCAAGCACTTCTTCTTTTCCTGGAAAAGAACATCTGGAGGCACATACTCTCTGGTGTAATAAGACCAAAAAATAACCCTAGTGCACAGTATTATATCAACTTTGTGCAAATTTTGAGAGAACACAGCTTTCCCAAAGCCCTAGTTCCGTATCTTGACTCTGCTACGTTTTATATTTCATGTAAAATAATGCTTTTTAATCAACCTTCCTTAAATTATTAACAAATTGGTTAAAGGGCACCTATTTAAACAAAAACGCAGCCTCCTCCAAAACCCCTTAGCTGCCCTTACCATCTCCATTATAGGTGCGTTTTCCACCATCAGAGGTAGAAATAAGCTTTTACCAATTTGCTAATAAATTAGGCAAAGAAACAAAGAGAAATAACATGAAGAAATAGCATAAAACTCTACAAACTATACATTACAGGACTTTATCATTGATATTTTAGATAATAATAACTTACCCTTTCAACACACTTATTGATAGGAATCACCCGATGTTACTTTGTCCTTGAAGATGAATTAGCTTCTATTGATATGGTCTTCACCTACAGGATCCATCCATGGCATGGACTGGCCCCAAGGTACTTAAACATAGCAATAATAAGATTTGCATATGCTCTTCACCTATAGGACCCATCCATCTTATGGACTCCCCCCTAGGTCTTAAAGATATCTCTAACAAGATATTATCTTCACCTATAGGACCCATCATTTTTTAGATTGGGCACTAGGAACTTATGCATATCTCTAACAAGATGATGATTTAGTCGTTGCCTTTTGGATCCATCCTTCTTATGGATCAGACTCTTTGTACTCAAGCACTTCTTCTTTTCCTGTAAAAGAAAATCTGGAGGCACATACTTTCTGGTATAATAAAACCAACACATAACCCTTGAGCACAAAATTATATTAACTTTGTGCAAATTCTGAGAGAACACAGCTTTGCCAAAGCCCTAGTTCCGAATCTTGACTCTGCTACGTTTTATATTTCATGTAAAATAATGCTTTTTAATCAACCTTCCTTAAATTATTAACAAATTGGTTAAAGGGCACCTATTTAAACAAAAACGCAGCCTCCTCCAAAACCCCTTAGCTGCCCTTACCATCTCCTTTATAGGTGCGTTTTCCACCATCAGAGGTAGAAATAAGCTTTTACCAATTTGCTAATAAATTAGGCAAAGAAACAAAGAGAAATAACATGAAGAAATAGCATAAAACTCTACAAACTATACATTACTGGACTTTATCATTGATATTTTAGATAATAATAACTTACCCTTTCAACACACTTATTGATAGGAATCACCCGATGTTACTTTGTCCTTGAAGATGAATTAGCTTCTATTGATATGGTCTTCACCTACAGGATCCATCCATGGCATGGACTGGGCCCAAGGTACTTAAACATAGCAATAATAAGATTTGCATATGCTCTTTACCTATAGGACCCATCCATCTTATGGACTCCCCCCTAGGTCTTAAAGATATCTCTAACAAGATATGATCTTCACCTATAGGACCCATCATTTTTTAGATTGGGCACTAGGAACTTATGCATATCTCTTAGGAACTTATGCATATCTCTAACAAGATGATGATCTAGTCGTTGCCTTTTGGATCCATCCTTCTTATGGATCAGACTCCTTGTACTCAAGCACTTCTTCTTTTCCTGTAAAAGAAAATCTGGAGGCACATACTCTCTTCTATAATAAAACCAACACATAACCCTAGAGCACAAAATCATATTAACTTTGTGCAAATTTTGAGAGAACACAGCTTTGCCAAAGCCCTAGTTCCGAACCTTGACTCTGCTACGTATTATATTTCATGTAAAATAATGCTTTTTAATCAACCTTCCTGAAATTATTAACAAATTGGTTAAAGGGCACCTATTTAAACAAAAACGCAGCCTTCTCCAAAACCCCTTAGCTGCCCTTACCATCTCCTTTATAGGTGCGTTTTCCACCATCAGAGGTAGAAATAAGCTTTTACCAATTTGCTAATAAATTAGGCAAAGAAACAAAGAGAAATAACATGAAGAAATAGCATAAAACTCTACAAACTATACATTACTGGACTTTATCATTGATATTTTAGATAATAATAACTTACCCTTTCAACACACTTATTGATAGGAATCACCCGATGTTACTTTGTCCTTGAAGATGAATTAGCTTCTATTGATATGGTCTTCACCTACAGGATCCATCCATGGCATGGACTGGGCCCAAGGTACTTAAACATAGCAATAATAAGATTTGCATATGCTCTTCACCTATAGGACCCATCCATCTTATGGACTCCCCCCTAGGTCTTAAAGATATCTCTAACAAGATATGATCTTCACCTATAGGACCCATCATTTTTTAGATTGGGCACTAGGAACTTATGCATATCTCTAACAAGATGATGATTTAGTCGTTGCCTTTTGGATCCATCCTTCTTATGGATCAGACTCTTTGTACTCAAGCACTTTTTCTTTTCCTGTAAAAGAAAATCTGGAGGCACATACTTTCTGGTATAATAAAACCAACACATAACCCTTGAGCACAAAATTATATTAACTTTGTGCAAATTTTCAGAGAACACAGCTTTGCCAAAGCTCTAGTTCCGAACCTTGACTCTGCTATGTATTATATTTCATGTACAATCATGCTTTTTAAGCAACCTTCCTTAAATTATTAACAAATTGGTTAAAGGGCACCTATTTAAACAAAAACGCAGCCTCCTCCAAAACCCTTTAGCTGCCCTTACCATCTCCATTATAGGTGCGTTTTCCACCATCAGAGGTAGAAATAAGCTTTTACCAATCTGCTAATAATTAAGGCAAAGGAACAAAGAGAAATAACATGAAGAAATAGCATAAAACTCTACAAACTATACATTACTGGACTTTATCATTGATATTTTAGATAATAATAACTTACCCTTTCAACACACTTATTGATAGGAATTACCCGATGTTACTTTGTTCTTGAAGATGAATTAGCTTCTATTGATATGGTCTTCACCTACAGGATCCATCCATGGCATGGACTGGGCCCAAGGTACTTAAACATAGCAATAATAAGATTTGCATATGCTCTTCACCTATAGGACCCATCCATCTTATGGACTCCCCCCTAGGTCTTAAAGATATCTCTAACAAGATATGATCTTCACCTATAGGAACCATCATTTTTTAGATTGGGCACTAGGAACTTATGCATATCTCTTAGGAACTTATGCATATCTTTAACAAGATGATAATCTAGTCGTTGCCTTTTGGATCCATCCTTCTTATGGATCAGACTCCTTGTGCTCAAGCACTTCTTCTTTTCCTGTAAAAGAAAATCTGGAGGCACATACTCTCTTCTATAATAAAACCAACACATAACCCTAGAGCACAAAATCATATTAACTTTGTGCAAATTTTGAGAGAACACAGCTTTACCAAAGCCCTAGTTCCGAACCTTGACTCTGCTACGTATTATATTTCATGTAAAATAATGCTTTTTAATCAACCTTCCTTAAATTATTAACACATTGGTTAAAGGGCACCTATTTAAACAAAAATGCAGCCTCCTCCAAAACCCCTTAGCTGCCCTTACCATCTCCATTATAGGTGCGTTTTCCACCATCAGAGGTAGAAATAAGCTTATACCAATTTGCTAATAATTTAGGCAAAGAAACAAAGAGAAATAACATGAAGAAATAGCATAAACCTCTACAAACTATACATTACTGGACTTTATCATTGATATTTTAGATAATAATAACTTACCCTTTCAACACACTTATTGATAGGAATCACCCGATGTTACTTTGTCCTTGAGAATGAATTAGCTTCTATTGATATGGTCTTCACCTATAGGATCCATCCATTGCATGGACTGAGCCCAAGGTACTTAAACATAGCAATAATAAGATTTGCATATGCTCTTCACCTATAGGACCCATCCATCTTATGGACTCCCCCCTAGGTCTTAAAGCTATCTCTAACAAGATATGATCTTCACCTATAGGACCCATCATTTTTTAGATTGGGCACTAGTAACTTATGCATATCTCTAACAAGATGATGATCTAGTCGTTGCCTTTTGGATCCATCCTTCTTATAATTCAGACTCTTTGTACTCAAGCACTTCTTCTTTTCCTGGAAAAGAACATCTGGTGGCACATACTCTCTGGTGTAATAAGAACATCTGGTGGCACATACTCTCTGGTGTAATAAGACCAAAAAATAACCCTAGAGCACAGTATTATATCAACTTTGTGCAAATTTTGAGAGGACACAGCTTTGCCAAAGCCCTAGTTCCGAATCTTGACTCTGGTACCTTTTTTTATTTCATGTAAAATAATGCTTTTTAATCAACCTTCCTTAAATTATTAACAAATTGGTTAAAGGGCACCTATTTAAACAAAAACGCAGCCTCCTCCAAAACCCCTTAGCTGCCCTTACCATCTCCATTATAGGTGCGTTTTCCACCATCAGAGGTAGAAATAAGCTTTTACCAATTTGCTAATAAATTAGGCAAAGAAACAAAGAGAAATAACATGAAGAAATAGCATAAAACTCTACAAACTATACATTACTGGACTTTATCATTGATATTTTAGATAATAATAACTTACCCTTTCAACACACTTATTGATAGGAATCACCCGATGTTACTTTGTCCTTGAAGATGAATTAGCTTCTATTGATATGGTCTTCACCTACAGGATCCATCCATGGCATGGACTGGGCCCAAGGTACTTAAACATAGCAATAATAAGATTTGCATATGCTCTTCACCTATAGGACCCATCCATCTTATGGACTCCCCCCTAGGTCTTAAAGATATCTCTAACAAGATATGATCTTCACCTATAGGACCCATCATTTTTTAGATTGGGCACTAGGAACTTATGCATATCTCTAACAAGATGATGATCTAGTCGTTGCCTTTTGGATCCATCCTTCTTATAAATCAGACTCCTTGTACTCAAGCACTTCTTCTTTTCCTGGAAAAGAACATCTGGTGGCACATACTCTCTGGTGTAATAAGACCAAAAAATAACCCTAGAGCACAGTATTATATCAACTTTGTGCAAATTTTGAGAGAACACAGCTTTCCCAAAGCCCTAGTTCCGTATCTTGACTCTGCTACGTTTTATATTTCATGTAAAATAATGCTTTTTAATCAACCTTCCTTAAATTATTAACAAATTGGTTAAAGGGCACCTATTTAAACAAAAACGCAGCCTCCTCCAAAACCCCTTAGCTGCCCTTACCATCTCCATTATCGGTGCGTTTTCCACCATCAGAGGTAGAAATAAGCTTTTACCAATTTGCTAATAAATTAGGCAAAGAAACAAAGAGAAATAACATGAAGAAATAGCATAAAACTCTACAAACTATACATTACAGGACTTTATCATTGATATTTTAGATAATAATAACTTACCCTTTCAACACACTTATTGATAGGAATCACCCGATGTTACTTTGTCCTTGAAGATGAATTAGCTTCTATTGATATGGTCTTCACCTACAGGATCCATCCATGGCATGGACTGGCCCCAAGGTACTTAAACATAGCAATAATAAGATTTGCATATGCTCTTCACCTATAGGACCCATCCATCTTATGGACTCCCCCCTAGGTCTTAAAGATATCTCTAACAAGATATGATCTTCACCCATAGGACCCATCATTTTTTAGATTGGGCACTAGGAACTTATGCATATCTCTAACAAGATGATGATTTAGTCGTTGCCTTTTGGATCCATCCTTCTTATGGATCAGACTCTTTGTACTCAAGCACTTCTTCTTTTCCTGTAAAAGAAAATCTGGAGGCACATACTTTCTGGTATAATAAAACCAACACATAACCCTTGAGCACAAAATTATATTAACTTTGTTCAAATTTTCAGAGAACACAGCTTTGCCAAAGCTCTAGTTCCGAACCTTGACTCTGCTATGTATTATATTTCATGTACAATCATGCTTTTTAAGCAACCTTCCTTAAATTATTAACAAATTGGTTAAAGGGCACCTATTTAAACAAAAACGCAGCCTCCTCCAAAACCCCTTAGCTGCCCTTACCATCTCCATTATAGGTGCGTTTTCCACCATCAGAGGTAGAAATAAGCTTTTACCAATTTGCTAATAAATTAGGCAAAGAAACAAAGAGAAATAACATGAAGAAATAGCATAAAACTCTACAAACTATACATTACAGGACTTTATCATTGATATTTTAGATAATAATAACTTACCCTTTCAACACACTTATTGATAGGAATCACCCGATGTTACTTTGTCCTTGAAGATGAATTAGCTTCTATTGATATGGTCTTCACCTACAGGATCCATCCATGGCATGGACTGGCCCCAAGGTACTTAAACATAGCAATAATAAGATTTGCATATGCTCTTCACCTATAGGACCCATCCATCTTATGGACTCCCCCCTAGGTCTTAAAGATATCTCTAACAAGATATTATCTTCACCTATAGGACCCATCATTTTTTAGATTGGGCACTAGCAACTTATGCATATCTCTAACAAGATGATGATTTAGTCGTTGCCTTTTGGATCCATCCTTCTTATGGATCAGACTCTTTGTACTCAAGCACTTCTTCTTTTCCTGTAAAAGAAAATCTGGAGGCACATACTTTCTGGTATAATAAAACCAACACATAACCCTTGAGCACAAAATTATATTAACTTTGTGCAAATTCTGAGAGAACACAGCTTTGCCAAAGCCCTAGTTCCGAATCTTGACTCTGCTACGTTTTATATTTCATGTAAAATAATGCTTTTTAATCAACCTTCCTTAAATTATTAACAAATTGTTTGAAATCTCTTTTTATTGATCAAACAAGCAAAGATCGTCACATAATGTAAGCATAATATAGCGTGTATCACATCACGTTCACATTTTGAAAGCATCAAAGGCAATGCCTAACAATACAAGCTAGGATGTGACCATCGCTAGTCTAGGGCTAAATGGCCCTTAGAGCGATCGATCTTACAGTGCAAATGTACACAATATAACAACAGTTACATGTCAATAATGGGAGGGGGAAGAACAAGGCCCAAACATTGTGTCGCCCCTAAGTATCATGTATATCACTCATTTCAGTAATGGATGCAAGACTGTTCATATTATCTATAATAATATTAATATTATGGTATAAACATATATTGGGTGTGTGTCATCACAAATCTCATTCTGATTCCCATTGCTGGGAGTTGAGGAGGTTAGATCTATATTTTAACCAAGGTTGCCATAACTGCAAAAATCTATATTATTAACAAATTGGTTAAAGGGCACCTATTTAAACAAAAACGCAGCCTCCTCCAAAACCCCTTAGCTGCCCTTACCATCTCCTTTATAGGTGCGTTTTCCACCATCAGAGGTAGAAATAAGCTTTTACCAATTTGCTAATAAATTAGGCAAAGAAACAAAGAGAAATAACATGAAGAAATAGCATAAAACTCTACAAACTATACATTACTGGACTTTATCATTGATATTTTAGATAATAATAACTTACCCTTTCAACACACTTATTGATAGGAATCACCCGATGTTACTTTGTCCTTGAAGATGAATTAGCTTCTATTGATATGGTCTTCACCTACAGGATCCATCCATGGCATGGACTGGGCCCAAGGTACTTAAACATAGCAATAATAAGATTTGCATATGCTCTTCACCTATAGGACCCATCCATCTTATGGACTCCCCCCTAGGTCTTAAAGATATCTCTAACAAGATATGATCTTCACCTATAGGACCCATCATTTTTTAGATTGGGCACTAGGAACTTATGCATATCTCTAACAAGATGATGATCTAGTCGTTGCCTTTTGGATCCATCCTTCTTATAAATCAGACTCCTTGTACTCAAGCACTTCTTCTTTTCCTGGAAAAGAACATCTGGTGGCACATACTCTCTGGTGTAATAAGACCAAAAAATAACCCTAGAGCACAGTATTATATCAACTTTGTGCAAATTTTGAGAGAACACAGCTTTCCCAAAGCCCTAGTTCCGTATCTTGACTCTGCTACGTTTTATATTTCATGTAAAATAATGCTTTTTAATCAACCTTCCTTAAATTATTAACAAATTGGTTAAAGGGCACCTATTTAAACAAAAACGCAGCCTCCTCCAAAACCCCTTAGCTGCCCTTACCATCTCCATTATAGGTGCGTTTTCCACCATCAGAGGTAGAAATAAGCTTTTACCAATTTGCTAATAAATTAGGCAAAGAAACAAAGAGAAATAACATGAAGAAATAGCATAAAACTCTACAAACTATACATTACAGGACTTTATCATTGATATTTTAGATAATAATAACTTACCCTTTCAACACACTTATTGATAGGAATCACCCGATGTTACTTTGTCCTTGAAGATGAATTAGCTTCTATTGATATGGTCTTCACCTACAGGATCCATCCATGGCATGGACTGGCCCCAAGGTACTTAAACATAGCAATAATAAGATTTGCATATGCTCTTCACCTATAGGACCCATCCATCTTATGGACTCCCCCCTAGGTCTTAAAGATATCTCTAACAAGATATGATCTTCACCCATAGGACCCATCATTTTTTAGATTGGGCACTAGGAACTTATGCATATCTCTAACAAGATGATGATTTAGTCGTTGCCTTTTGGATCCATCCTTCTTATGGATCAGACTCTTTGTACTCAAGCACTTCTTCTTTTCCTGTAAAAGAAAATCTGGAGGCACATACTTTCTGGTATAATAAAACCAACACATAACCCTTGAGCACAAAATTATATTAACTTTGTTCAAATTTTCAGAGAACACAGCTTTGCCAAAGCTCTAGTTCCGAACCTTGACTCTGCTATGTATTATATTTCATGTACAATCATGCTTTTTAAGCAACCTTCCTTAAATTATTAACAAATTGGTTAAAGGGCACCTATTTAAACAAAAACGCAGCCTCCTCCAAAACCCCTTAGCTGCCCTTACCATCTCCATTATAGGTGCGTTTTCCACCATCAGAGGTAGAAATAAGCTTTTACCAATTTGCTAATAAATTAGGCAAAGAAACAAAGAGAAATAACATGAAGAAATAGCATAAAACTCTACAAACTATACATTACAGGACTTTATCATTGATATTTTAGATAATAATAACTTACCCTTTCAACACACTTATTGATAGGAATCACCCGATGTTACTTTGTCCTTGAAGATGAATTAGCTTCTATTGATATGGTCTTCACCTACAGGATCCATCCATGGCATGGACTGGGCCCAAGGTACTTAAACATAGCAATAATAAGATTTGCATATGCTCTTCACCTATAGGACCCATCCATCTTATGGACTCCCCCCTAGGTCTTAAAGATATCTCTAACAAGATATGATCTTCACCTATAGGACCCATCATTTTTTAGATTGGGCACTAGGAACTTATGCATATCTCTAACAAGATGATGATTTAGTCGTTGCCTTTTGGATCCATCCTTCTTATGGATCAGACTCTTTGTACTCAAGCACTTCTTCTTTTCCTGTAAAAGAAAATCTGGAGGCACATACTTTCTGGTATAATAAAACCAACACATAACCCTTGAGCACAAAATTATATTAACTTTGTGCAAATTCTGAGAGAACACAGCTTTGCCAAAGCCCTAGTTCCGAATCTTGACTCTGCTACGTTTTATATTTCATGTAAAATAATGCTTTTTAATCAACCTTCCTTAAATTATTAACAAATTGGTTAAAGGGCACCTATTTAAACAAAAACGCAGCCTCCTCCAAAACCCCTTAGCTGCCCTTACCATCTCCATTATAGGTGCGTTTTCCACCATCAGAGGTAGAAATAAGCTTTTACCAATCTGCTAATAATTTAGGCAAAGGAACAAAGAGAAATAACTTGAAGAAATAGCATAAAACTCTACAAACTATACATTACTGGACTTTATCATTGATATTTTAGATAATAATAACTTACCCTTTCAACACACTTATTGATAGGAATTACCCGATGTTACTTTGTTCTTGAAGATGAATTAGCTTCCATTGATATGGTCTTCACCTACAGGATCCATCCATGGCATGGACTGGGCCCAAGGTACTTAAACATAGCAATAATAAGATTTGCATATGCTCTTCACCTATAGGACCCATCCATCTTATGGACTCCCCCCTAGGTCTTAAAGATATCTCTAACAAGATATGATCTTCACCTATAGGAACCATCATTTTTTAGATTGGGCACTAGGAACTTATGCATATCTCTTAGGAACTTATGCATATCTTTAACAAGATGATAATCTAGTCGTTGCCTTTTGGATCCATCCTTCTTATGGATCAGACTCCTTGTGCTCAAGCACTTCTTCTTTTCCTGTAAAAGAAAATCTGGAGGCACATACTCTCTTTATAATAAAACCAACACATAACCCTAGAGCACAAAATCATATTAACTTTGTGCAAATTTTGAGAGAACACAGCTTTGCCAAAGCCCTAGTTCCGAACCTTGACTCTGCTACGTATTATATTTCATGTAAAATAATGCTTTTTAATCAACCTTCCTTAAATTATTAACACATTGGTTAAAGGGCACCTATTTAAACAAAAATGCAGCCTCCTCCAAAACCCCTTAGCTGCCCTTACCATCTCCATTATAGGTGCGTTTTCCACCATCAGAGGTAGAAATAAGCTTATACCAATTTGCTAATAATTTAGGCAAAGAAACAAAGAGAAATAACATGAAGAAATAGCATAAAACTCTACAAACTATACATTACTGGACTTTATCATTGATATTTTAGATAATAATAACTTACCCTTTCAACACACTTATTGATAGGAATCACCCGATGTTACTTTGTCCTTGAGAATGAATTAGCTTCTATTGATATGGTCTTCACCTATAGGATCCATCCATTGCATGGACTGGGCCCAAGGTACTTAAACATAGCAATAATAAGATTTGCATATGCTCTTCACCTATAGGACCCATCCATCTTATGGACTCCCCCCTAGGTCTTAAAGATATCTCTAACAAGATATGATCTTCACCTATAGGACCCATCATTTTTTAGATTGGGCACTAGGAACTTATGCATATCTCTAACAAGATGATGATCTAGTCGTTGCCTTTTGGATCCATCCTTCTTATAATTCAGACTCTTTGTACTCAAGCACTTCTTCTTTTCCTGTAAAAGAAAATCTGGAGGCACATACTTTCCGGTATAATAAAACCAACACATAACCCTTGAGCACAAAATCATATTAACTATGTGCAAATTTTGAGAGAACACAGCTTTGCCAAAGCCCTAATTCCGAACCTTGACTCTGCTATGTATTATATTTCATGTACAATCATGCTTTTTAAGCAACCTTCCTTAAATTATTAACAAATTGGTTAAAGGGCACCTATTTAAACAAAAACGCAGCCTCCTCCAAAACCCCTTAGCTGCCCTTACCATCTCCATTATAGGTGCGTTTTCCACCATCAGAGGTAGAAATAAGCTTTTACCAATCTGCTAATAATTTAGGCAAAGGAACAAAGAGAAATAACTTGAAGAAATAGCATAAAACTCTACAAACTATACATTACTGGACTTTATCATTGATATTTTAGATAATAATAACTTACCCTTTCAACACACTTATTGATAGGAATCACCCGATGTTACTTTGTCCTTGAAGATGAATTAGCTTCTATTGATATGGTCTTCACCTACAGGATCCATCCATGGCATGGACTGGGCCCAAGGTACTTAAACATAGCAATAATAAGATTTGCATATGCTCTTCACCTATAGGACCCATCCATCTTATGAACTCCCCCCTAGGTCTTAAAGATATCTCTAACAAGATATGATCTTCACCTATAGGACCCATCATTTTTTAGATTGGGCACTAGGAACTTATGCATATCTCTAACAAGATGATGATTTAGTCGTTGCCTTTTGGATCCATCCTTCTTATGGATCAGACTCTTTGTACTCAAGCACTTCTACTTTTCCTGTAAAAGAAAATCTGCAGGCACATACTTTCTGGTATAATAAAACCAACACATAACCCTTGAGCACAAAATTATATTAACTTTGTGCAAATTTTCAGAGAACACAGCTTTGCCAAAGCTCTAGTTCCGAACCTTGACTCTGCTATGTATTATATTTCATGTACAATCATGCTTTTTAAGCAACCTTCCTTAAATTATTAACAAATTGGTTAAAGGGCACCTATTTAAACAAAAACGCAGCCTCCTCCAAAACCCTTTAGCTGCCCTTACCATCTCCATTATAGGTGCGTTTTCCACCATCAGAGGTAGAAATAAGCTTTTACCAATCTGCTAATAATTAAGGCAAAGGAACAAAGAGAAATTTAATGAAAAAATAGCAGAAAACTCTACAAACTATACATTACTGGACTTTATCATTGATATTTTAGATAATAATAACTTACCCTTTCAACACACTTATTGATAGGAATCACCCGATGTTACTTTGTCCTTGAAGATGAATTAGCTTCTATTGATATGGTCTTCACCTACAGGATCCATCCATGGCATGGACTAGGCCCAAGGTACTTAAACATAGCAATAATAAGATTTGCATATGCTCTTCACCTATAGGACCCATCCATCTTATGGACTCCCCCCTAGGTCTTAAAGATATCTCTAACAAGATATGATCTTCACCTATAGGACCCATCATTTTTTAGATTGGGCACTAGGAACTTATGCATATCTCTAACAAGATGATGATCTAGTCGTTGCCTTTTGGATCCATCCTTCTTATAAATCAGACTCTTTGTACTCAAGCACTTCTTCTTTTCCTGGAAAAGAACATCTGGTGGCACATACTCTCTGGTGTAATAAGACCAAAAAATAACCCTAGAGCACAGTATTATATCAACTTTGTGCAAATTTTGAGAGAACACAGCTTTGCCAAAGCCCTAGTTCCGAATCTTGACTCTGCTACGTTTTATATTTCATGTAAAATAATGCTTTTTAATCAACCTTCCTTAAATTATTAACAAATTGGTTAAAGGGCACCTATTTAAACAAAAACGCAGCCTCCTCCAAAACCCCTTAGCTGCCCTTACCATCTCCATTATAGGTGCGTTTTCCACCATCAGAGGTAGAAATAAGCTTTTACCAATTTGCTAATAAATTAGGCAAAGAAACAAAGAGAAATAACATGACGAAATAGCATAAAACTCTACAAACTATACATTACTGGACTTTATCATTGATATTTTAGATAATAATAACTTACCCTTTCAACACACTTATTGATAGGAATCACCCGATGTTACTTTGTCCTTGAAGATGAATTAGCTTCTATTGATATGGTCTTCACCTACAGGATCCATCCATGGCATGGACTGGGCCCAAGGTACTTAAACATAGCAATAATAAGATTTGCATATGCTCTTCACCTATAGGACCCATCCATCTTATGGACTCCCCCCTAGGTCTTAAACATATCTCTAACAAGATATGATCTTCACCTATAGGACCCATCATTTTTTAAATTGGGCACTAGGAACTTATGCATATTTCTTAGGAATTTATGCATATCTCTAACAAGATGATGATCTAGTCGTTGCCTTTTGGATCCATCCTTCTTATGGATCAGACTCCTTGTACTCAAGCACTTCTTCTTTTCCTGTAAAAGAAAATCTGGAGGCACATACTCTCTTCTATAATAAAACCAACACATAACCCTAGAGCACAAAATCATATTAACTTTGTGCAAATTTTGAGAGAACACAGCTTTGCCAAAGCCCTAGTTCCGAACCTTGACTCTGCTACGTATTATATTTCATGTAAAATAATGCTTTTTAATCAACCTTCCTTAAATTATTAACAAATTGGTTAAAGGGCACCTATTTAAACAAAAATGCAGCCTCCTCCAAAACCCCTTAGCTGCCCTTACCATCTCCATTACAGTTGCGTTTTCCACCATCAGAGGTAGAAATAAGCTTTTACCAATTTGCTAATAATTTACTCAAAGAAACAAAGAGAAATAACATGAAGAAATAGCATGAAACTCTACAAACTATACATTACTGGACTTTATCATTAATATTTTAGATAATAATAACTTACCCTTTCAACACACTTATTGTTAGGAATCACCCGATTTTACTTTGTCCTTGAAGATGAATTAGCTTCTATTGATATGGTCTTCACCTACAGGATCCATCCATGGCATGGACTGGGCCCAAGGTACTTAAACATAGCAATAATAAGATTTGCATATGCTCTTCACCTATAGGACCCATCCATCTTATGGACTCCCCCTAGGTCTTAAAGATATCTCTAACAAGATATGATCTTCACCTATAGGACCCATCATTTTTTAGATTGGGCACTAGGAACTTATGCATATCTCTAACAAGATGATGATTTAGTCGTTGCCTTTTGGATACATCCTTCTTATGGATCAGACTCTTTGTACTCAAATACTTCTTCTTTTCCTGTAAAAGAAAATCTGGAGGCACATACTTTCTGGTATAATAAAACCAACACATAACCCTTGAGCACAAAATTATATTAACTTTGTGCAAATTTTCAGAGAACACAGCTTTGCCAAAGCTCTAGTTCCGAACCTTGACTCTGCTATGTATTATATTTCATGTACAATCATGCTTTTTAAGCAACCTTCCTTAAATTATTAACAAATTGGTTAAAGGGCACCTATTTAAACAAAAACGCAGCCTCCTCCAAAACCCCTTAGCTGCCCTTACCATCTCCATTATAGGTAGGTTTTCCACCATCAGAGGTAGAAATAAGCTTTTACCAATCTGCTAATAATTAAGGCAAAGAAACAAAGAGAAATAACATGAAGAAATAGCATAAAACTCTACAAACTATACATTACTGGACTTTATCATTGATATTTTAGATAATAATAACTTACCCTTTCAACACACTTATTGATAGGAATCACCCGATGTTACTTTGTCCTTGAAGATGAATTAGCTTCTATTGATATGGTCTTCACCTACAGGATCCATCCATGGCATGGACTGGGCCCAAGGTACTTAAACATAGCAATAATAAGATTTGCATATGCTCTTCACCTATAGGACCCATCCATCTTATGGACTCCCCCCTAGGTCTTAAAGATATCTCTAACAAGATATGATCTTCACCTATAGGACCCATCATTTTTTAGATTGGGCACTAGGAACTTATGCATATCTCTTAGGAACTTATGCATATCTCTAACAAGATGATGATCTAGTCGTTGCCTTTTGGATCCATCCTTCTTATGGATCAGACTCCTTGTACTCAAGCACTTCTTCTTTTCCTGTAAAAGAAAATCTGGAGGCACATACTCTCTTCTATAATAAAACCAACACATAACCCTAGAGCACAAAATCATATTAACTTTGTGCAAATTTTGAGAGAACACAGCTTTGCCAAAGCCCTAGTTCCGAACCTTGACTCTGCTACGTATTATATTTCATGTAAAATAATGCTTTTTAATCAACCTTCCTGAAATTATTAACAAATTGGTTAAAGGGCACCTATTTAAACAAAAATGCAGCCTCCTCCAAAACCCCTTAGCTGCCCTTACCATCTCCATTATAGGTGCGTTTTCCACTATCAGAGGTAGAAATAAGCTTTTACCAATTTGCTAATAATTTAGGCAAAGAAACAAAGAGAAATAACATGAAGAAATAGCATGAAACTCTACAAACTATACATTACTGGACTTTATCATTGATATTTTAGATAATAACAACTTACCCTTTCAACACACTTATTGTTAGGAATCACCCGATTTTACTTTGTCCTTGAAGATGAATTAGCTTCTATTGATATGGTCTTCACCTACAGGATCCATCCATGGCATGGACTGGGCCCAAGGTACTTAAACATAGCAATAATAAGATTTGCATATGCTCTTCACCTATAGGACCCATCCATCTTATGGACTCCCCCCTAGGTCTTAAAGATATCTCTAACAAGATATGATCTTCACCTATAGGACCCATCATTTTTTAGATTGGGCACTAGGAACTTATGCATATCTCTAACAAGATGATGATTTAGTCGTTGCCTTTTGGATACATCCTTCTTATGGATCAGACTCTTTGTACTCAAGTACTTCTTCTTTTCCTGTAAAAGAAAATCTGGAGGCACATACTTTCTGGTATAATAAAACCAACACATAACCCTTGAGCACAAAATTATATTAACTTTGTGCAAATTTTCAGAGAACACAGCTTTGCCAAAGCTCTAGTTCCGAACCTTGACTCTGCTATGTATTATATTTCATGTACAATCATGCTTTTTAAGCAACCTTCCTTAAATTATTAACAAATTGGTTAAAGGGCACCTATTTAAACAAAAACGCAGCCTCCTCCAAAACCCCTTAGCTGCCCTTACCATCTCCATTATAGGTAGGTTTTCCACCATCAGAGGTAGAAATAAGCTTTTACCAATCTGCTAATAATTAAGGCAAAGAAACAAAGAGAAATAACATGAAGAAATAGCATAAAACTCTACAAACTATACATTACTGGACTTTATCATTGATATTTTAGATAATAATAACTTACCCTTTCAACACACTTATTGATAGGAATCACCCGATGTTACTTTGTCCTTGAAGATGAATTAGCTTCTATTGATATGGTCTTCACCTACAGGATCCATCCATGGCATGGACTGGGCCCAAGGTACTTAAACATAGCAATAATAAGATTTGCATATGCTCTTCACCTATAGGACCCATCCATCTTATGGACTCCCCCCTAGGTCTTAAAGATATCTCTAACAAGATATGATCTTCACCTATAGGACCCATCATTTTTTAGATTGGGCACTAGGAACTTATGCATATCTCTTAGGAACTTATGCATATCTCTAACAAGATGATGATCTAGTCGTTGCCTTTTGGATCCATCCTTCTTATGGATCAGACTCCTTGTACTCAAGCACTTCTTCTTTTCCTGTAAAAGAAAATCTGGAGGCACATACTCTCTTCTATAATAAAACCAACACATAACCCTAGAGCACAAAATCATATTAACTTTGTGCAAATTTTGAGAGAACACAGCTTTGCCAAAGCCCTAGTTCCGAACCTTGACTCTGCTACGTATTATATTTCATGTAAAATAATGCTTTTTAATCAACCTTCCTGAAATTATTAACAAATTGGTTAAAGGGCACCTATTTAAACAAAAACGCAGCCTCCTCCAAAACCCCTTAGCTGCCCTTACCATCTCCATTATAGGTGCGTTTTCCACTATCAGAGGTAGAAATAAGCTTTTACCAATTTGCTAATAATTTAGGCAAAGAAACAAAGAGAAATAACATGAAGAAATAGCATGAAACTCTACAAACTATACATTACTGGACTTTATCATTGATATTTTAGATAATAACAACTTACCCTTTCAACACACTTATTGATAGGAATCACCCGATGTTACTTTGTCTTTGAAGATGAATTAACTTCTATTGATATGGTCTTCACCTATAGGATCCATCCATTGCATGGACTGGGCCCAAGGTACTTAAACATAGCAATATTAAGATTTGCATATGCTCTTCACCTATAGGACCCATCCATCTTATGGACTCCCCCCTAGGTCTTAAAGATATCTCTAACAAGATATGATCTTCACCTATAGGACCCATCATTTTTTAGATTGGGCACTAGGAACTTATGCATATCTCTAACAAGATGATGATTTAGTCGTTGCCTTTTGGATCCATCCTTCTTATGGATCAGACTCTTTGTACTCAAGCACTTCTTCTTTTCCTGTAAAAGAAAATCTGGAGGCACATACTTTCTGGTATAATAAAACCAACACATAACCCTTGAGCACAAAATTATATTAACTTTGTGCAAATTTTCAGAGAACACAGCTTTGCCAAAGCTCTAGTTCCGAACCTTGACTCTGCTATGTATTATATTTCATGTACAATCATGCTTTTTAAGCAACCTTCCTTAAATTATTAACAAATTGGTTAAAGGGCACCTATTTAAACAAAAACGCAGCCTCCTCCAAAACCCCTTAGCTGCCCTTACCATCTCCATTATAGGTGCGTTTTCCACCATCAGAGGTAGAAATAAGCTTTTACCAATCTGCTAATAATTAAGGCAAAGGAACAAAGAGAAATAACATGAAGAAATAGCATAAAACTCTACAAACTATACATTACTGGACTTTATCATTGATATTTTAGATAATAATAACTTACCCTTTCAACACACTTATTGATAGGAATTACCCGATGTTACTTTGTTCTTGAAGATGAATTAGCTTCTATTGATATGGTCTTCACCTACAGGATCCATCCATGGCATGGACTGGGCCCAAGGTACTTAAACATAGCAATAATAAGATTTGCATATGCTCTTCACCTATAGGACCCATCCATCTTATGGACTCCCCCCTAGGTCTTAAAGATATCTCTAACAAGATATGATCTTCACCTATAGGAACCATCATTTTTTAGATTGGGCACTAGGAACTTATGCATATCTCTTAGAAACTTATGCATATCTTTAACAAGATGATAATCTAGTCGTTGCCTTTTGGATCCATCCTTCTTATAAATCAGACTCTTTGTACTCAAGCACTTCTTCTTTTCCTGGAAAAGAACATCTGGTGGCACATACTCGCTGGTGTAATAAGACCAAAAAATAACCCTAGAGCACAGTATTATATCAACTTTGTGCAAATTTTGAGAGAACACAGCTTTGACAAAGCCCTAGTTCCGAATCTTGACTCTGCTACGTTTTATATTTCATGTAAAATAATGCTTTTTAATCAACCTTCCTTAAATTATTAACAAATTGGTTAAAGGGCACCTATTTAAACAAAAACGCAGCCTCCTCCAAAACCCCTTAGCTGCCCTTACCATCTCCATTATAGGTGCGTTTTCCACCATCAGAGGTAGAAATAAGCTTTTACCAATTTGCTAATAAATTAGGCAAAGAAACAAAGAGAAATAACATGAAGAAATAGCATAAAACTCTACAAACTATACATTACTGGACTTTATCATTGATATTTTAGATAATAATAACTTACCCTTTCAACACACTTATTGATAGGAATCACCCGATGTTACTTTGTCCTTGAAGATGAATTAGCTTCTATTGATATGGTCTTCACCTACAGGATCCATCCATGGCATGGACTGGGCCCAAGGTACTTAAACATAGCAATAATAAGATTTGCATATGCTCTTCACCTATAGGACCCATCCATCTTATGGACTCCCCCCTAGGTCTTAAAGATATCTCTAACAAGATATGATCTTTACCTATAGGACCCATCATTTTTTAGATTGGGCACTAGGAACTTATGCATATCTCTAACAAGATGATGATCTAGTCGTTGCCTTTTGGATCCATCCTTCTTATGGATCAGACTCCTTGTACTCAAGCACTTCTTCTTTTCCTGTAAAAGAAAATCTGGAGGCACATACTCTCTTCTATAATAAAACCAACACATAACCCTAGAGCACAAAATCATATTAACTTTGTGCAAATTTTGAGAGAACACAGCTTTGCCAAAGCCCTAGTTCCGAACCTTGACTCTGCTACGTATTATATTTCATGTAAAATAATGCTTTTTAATCAACCTTCCTGAAATTATTAACAAATTGGTTAAAGGGCACCTATTTAAACAAAAACGCAGCCTCCTCCAAAACTCCTTAGCTGCCCTTACCATCTCCATTATAGGTAGGTTTTCCACCATCAGAGGTAGAAATAAGCTTTTACCAATCTGCTAATAATTAAGGCAAAGAAACAAAGAGAAATAACATGAAGAAATAGCATAAAACTCTACAAACTATACATTACTGGACTTTATCATTGATATTTTAGATAATAATAACTTACCCTTTCAACACACTTATTGATAGGAATCACCCGATGTTACTTTGTCCTTGAAGATGAATATGCTTCTATTGATATGGTCTTCACCTACAGGATCCATCCATGGCATGGACTGGGCCCAAGGTACTTAAACATAGCAATAATAAGATTTGCATATGCTCTTCACCTATAGGACCCATCCATCTTATGAACTCCCCCCTAGTTCTTAAAGATATCTCTAACAAGATATGATCTTCACCTATAGGACCCATCATTTTTTAGATTGGGCACTAGGAACTTATGCATATCTCTAACAAGATGATGATTTCTTCGTTGCCTTTTGGATCCATCCTTCTTATGGATCAGACTCCTTGTACTCAAGCACTTCTTCTTTTCCTGTAAAAGAAAATCTGGAGGCACATACTTCTCGGTATAATAAAACCAACACATAACCCTTGAGCACAAAATCATATTAACTTTGTGCAAATTTTGAGAGAACACAGCTTTGCCAAAGCCCTAGTTCCGAACCTTGACTCTGCTACGTATTATATTTCATGTAAAATAATGCTTTTTAATCAACCTTCCTTAAATTATTAACAAATTGGTTAAAGGGCACCTATTTAAACAAAAACGCAGCCTCCTCCAAAACCCCTTAGCTGCCCTTACCATCTCCATTATAGGTGCGTTTTCCACTATCAGAGGTAGAAATAAGCTTTTACCAATTTGCTAATAATTTAGGCAAAGAAACAAAGAGAAATAACATGAAGAAATAGCATAAAACTCTACAAACTATACATTACTGGACTTTATCATTGATATTTTAGATAATAATAACTTACCCTTTCAACACACTTATTGATAGGAATCACCCGATGTTACTTTGTCCTTGAAGATGAATTAGCTTCTATTGATATGGTCTTCACCTACAGGATCCATCCATGGCATGGACTGGGCCCAAGGTACTTAAACATAGCAATAATAAGATTTGCATATGCTCTTCACCTATAGGACCCATCCATCTTATGGACTCCCCCCTAGGTCTTAAAGATATCTCTAACAAGATATGATCTTCACCTATAGGACCCATCATTTTTTAGATTGGGCACTAGGAACTTATGCATATCTCTAACAAGATGATGATTTAGTCGTTGCCTTTTGGATCCATCCTTCTTATGGATCAGACTCTTTGTACTCAAGCACTTCTACTTTTCCTGTAAAAGAAAATCTGCAGGCACATACTTTCTGGTATAATAAAACCAACACATAACCCTTGAGCACAAAATTATATTAACTTTGTGCAAATTTTCAGAGAACACAGCTTTGCCAAAGCTCTAGTTCCGAACCTTGACTCTGCTATGTATTATATTTCATGTACAATCATGCTTTTTAAGCAACCTTCCTTAAATTATTAACAAATTGGTTAAAGGGCACCTATTTAAACAAAAACGCAGCCTCCTCCAAAACCCCTTAGCTGCCCTTACCATCTCCATTATAGGTGCGTTTTCCACCATCAGAGGTAGAAATAAGCTTTTACCAATCTGCTAATAATTAAGGCAAAGGAACAAAGAGAAATTAATGAAAAAATAGCAGAAAACTCTACAAACTATACATTACTGGACTTTATCATTGATATTTTAGATAATAATAACTTACCCTTTCAACACACTTATTGATAGGAATCACCCGATGTTACTTTGTCCTTGAAGATGAATTAGCTTCTATTGATATGGTCTTCACCTACAGGATCCATCCATGGCATGGACTGGGCCCAAGGTACTTAAACATAGCAATAATAAGATTTGCATATGCTCTTCACCTATAGGACCCATCCATCTTATGGACTCCCCCCTAGGTCTTAAAGATATCTCTAACAAGATATGATCTTCACCTATAGGACCCATCATTTTTTAGATTGGGCACTAGGAACTTATGCATATCTCTAACAAGATGATGATCTAGTCGTTGCCTTTTGGATCCATCCTTCTTATGAATCAGACTCTTTGTACTCAAGCACTTCTTCTTTTCCTGTAAAAGAACATCTGGTGGCACATACTCTCTGGTGTAATAAGACCAAAAAATAACCCTAGAGCACAGTATTATATCAACTTTGTGCAAATTTTGAGAGGACACAGCTTTGCCAAAGCCCTAGTTCCGAATCTTGACTCTGCTACGTATTATATTTCATGTAAAATAATGCTTTTTAATCAACCTTCCTTAAATTATTAACAAATTGGTTAAAGGGCACCTATTTAAACAAAAACGCAGCCTCCTCCAAAACCCCTTAGCTGCCCTTACCATCTCCATTATAGGTGCGTTTTCCACCATCAGAGGTAGAAATAAGCTTTTACCAATTTGCTAATAAATTAGGCAAAGAAACAAAGAGAAATAACATGAAGAAATAGCATAAAACTCTACAAACTATACATTACAGGACTTTATCATTGATATTTTAGATAATAATAACTTACCCTTTCAACACACTTATTGATAGGAATCACCCGATGTTACTTTGTCCTTGAAGATGAATTAGCTTCTATTGATATGGTCTTCACCTACAGGATCCATCCATGGCATGGACTGGGCCCAAGGTACTTAAACATAGCAATAATAAGATTTGCATATGCTCTTCACCTATAGGACCCATCCATCTTATGGACTCCCCCCTAGGTCTTAAACATATCTCTAACAAGATATGATCTTCACCTATAGGACCCATCATTTTTTAAATTGGGCACTAGGAACTTATGCATATCTCTAACAAGATGATGATTTAGTCGTTGCCTTTTGGATCCATCCTTCTTATGGATCAGACTCTTTGTACTCAAGCACTTCTTCTTTTCCTGTAAAAGAAAATCTGGAGGCACATACTTTCTGGTATAATAAAACCAACACATAACCCTTGAGCACAAAATTATATTAACTTTGTGCAAATTTTCAGAGAACACAGCTTTGCCAAAGCTCTAGTTCCGAACCTTGACTCTGCTATGTATTATATTTCATGTACAATCATGCTTTTTAAGCAACCTTCCTTAAATTATTAACAAATTGGTTAAAGGGCACCTATTTAAACAAAAACGCAGCCTCCTCCAAAACCCTTAGCTGCCCTTACCATCTCCATTATAGGTGCGTTTTCCACCATCAGAGGTAGAAATAAGCTTTTACCAATCTGCTAATAATTAAGGCAAAGGAACAAAGAGAAATAACATGAAGAAATAGCATAAAACTCTACAAACTATACATTACTGGACTTTATCATTGATATTTTAGATAATAATAACTTACCCTTTCAACACACTTATTGATAGGAATTACCCGATGTTACTTTGTCTTGAAGATGAATTAGCTTCTATTGATATGGTCTTCACCTACAGGATCCATCCATGGCATGGACTGGGCCCAAGGTACTTAAACATAGCAATAATAAGATTTGCATATGCTCTTCACCTATAGGACCCATCCATCTTATGGACTCCCCCCTAGGTCTTAAAGATATCTCTAACAAGATATGATCTTCACCTATAGGAACCATCATTTTTTAGATTGGGCACTAGGAACTTATGCATATCTCTTAGAACTTATGCATATCTTTAACAAGATGATAATCTAGTCGTTGCCTTTTGGATCCATCCTTCTTATGAATCAGACTCTTTGTACTCAAGCACTTCTTCTTTTCCAGGAAAAGAACATCTGGTGGCACATACTCTCTGGTGTAATAAGACCAAAAAATAACCCTAGAGCACAGTATTATATCAACTTTGTGCAAATTTTGAGAGAACACAGCTTTGCCAAAGCCCTAGTTCCGAATCTTGACTCTGCTACGTTTTATATTTCATGTAAAATAATGCTTTTTAATCAGCCTTCCTTAAATTATTAACAAATTGGTTAAAGGGCACCTATTTAAACAAAATCGCAGCCTTCTCCAAAACCCCTTAGCTGCCCTTACCATCTCCATTATAGGTGCGTTTTCCACCATCAGAGGTAGAAATAAGCTTTTACCAATTTGCTAATAAATTAGGCAAAGAAACAAAGAGAAATAACATGAAGAAATAGCATAAAACTCTACAAACTATACATTACTGGACTTTATCATTGATATTTTAGATAATAATAACTTACCCTTTCAACACACTTATTGATAGGAATCACCCGATGTTACTTTGTCCTTGAAGATGAATTAGCTTCTATTGATATGGTCTTCACCTACAGGATCCATCCATGGCATGGACTGGGCCCAAGGTACTTAAACATAGCAATAATAAGATTTGCATATGCTCTTCACCTATAGGACCCATCCATCTTATGGACTCCCCCCTAGGTCTTAAAGATATCTCTAACAAGATATGATCTTCACCTATAGGACCCATCATTTTTTAGATTGGGCACTAGGAACTTATGCATATCTCTAACAAGATGATGATTTCTTCGTTGCCTTTTGGATCCATCCTTCTTATGGATCAGACTCCTTGTACTCAAGCACTTCTTCTTTTCCTGTAAAAGAAAATCTGGAGGCACATACTTTCCGGTATAATAAAACCAACACATAACCCTTGAGCACAAAATCATATTAACTTTGTGCAAATTTTGAGAGAACACAGCTTTGCCAAAGCCCTAATTCCGAACCTTGACTCTGCTATGTATTATATTTCATGTACAATCATGCTTTTTAAGCAACCTTCCTTAAATTATTAACAAATTGGTTAAAGGGCACCTATTTAAACAAAAACGCAGCCTCCTCCAAAACCCCTTAGCTGCCCTTACCATCTCCATTATAGGTGCGTTTTCCACCATCAGAGGTAGAAATAAGCTTTTACCAATCTGCTAATAATTTAGGCAAAGGAACAAAGAGAAATAACTTGAAGAAATAGCATAAAACTCTACAAACTATACATTACTGGACTTTATCATTGATATTTTAGATAATAATAACTTACCCTTTCAACACACTTATTGATAGGAATCACCCGATGTTACTTTGTCCTTGAAGATGAATTAGCTTCTATTGATATGGTCTTCACCTACAGGATCCATCCATGGCATGGACTGGGCCCAAGGTACTTAAACATAGCAATAATAAGATTTGCATATGCTCTTCACCTATAGGACCCATCCATCTTATGGACTCCCCCCTAGGTCTTAAAGATATCTCTAACAAGATATGATCTTCACCTATAGGACCCATCATTTTTTAGATTGGGCACTAGGAACTTATGCATATCTCTAACAAGATGATGATTTAGTCGTTGCCTTTTGGATCCATCCTTCTTATGGATCAGACTCTTTGTACTCAAGCACTTCTACTTTTCCTGTAAAAGAAAATCTGGCAGGCACATACTTTCTGGTATAATAAAACCAACACATAACCCTTGAGCACAAAATTATATTAACTTTGTGCAAATTTTCAGAGAACACAGCTTTGCCAAAGCTCTAGTTCCGAACCTTGACTCTGCTATGTATTATATTTCATGTACAATCATGCTTTTTAAGCAACCTTCCTTAAATTATTAACAAATTGGTTAAAGGGCACCTATTTAAACAAAAACGCAGCCTCCTCCAAAACCCCTTAGCTGCCCTTACCATCTCCATTATAGGTGCGTTTTCCACCATCAGAGGTAGAAATAAGCTTTTACCAATCTGCTAATAATTAAGGCAAAGGAACAAAGAGAAATTAATGAAAAAATAGCAGAAAACTCTACAAACTATACATTACTGGACTTTATCATTGATATTTTAGATAATAATAACTTACCCTTTCAACACACTTATTGATAGGAATCACCCGATGTTACTTTGTCCTTGAAGATGAATTAGCTTCTATTGATATGGTCTTCACCTACAGGATCCATCCATGGCATGGACTGGGCCCAAGGTACTTAAACATAGCAATAATAAGATTTGCATATGCTCTTCACCTATAGGACCCATCCATCTTATGGACTCCCCCCTAGGTCTTAAAGATATCTCTAACAAGATATGATCTTCACCTATAGGACCCATCATTTTTTAGATTGGGCACTAGGAACTTATGCATATCTCTAACAAGATGATGATCTAGTCGTTGCCTTTTGGATCCATCCTTCTTATAAATCAGACTCTTTGTACTCAAGCACTTCTTCTTTTCCTGGAAAAGAACATCTGGTGGCACATACTCTCTGGTGTAATAAGACCAAAAAATAACCCTAGAGCACAGTATTATATCAACTTTGTGCAAATTTTGAGAGGACACAGCTTTGCCAAAGCCCTAGTTCCGAATCTTGACTCTGCTACGTTTTATATTTCATGTAAAATAATGCTTTTTAATCAACCTTCCTTAAATTATTAACAAATTGGTTAAAGGGCACCTATTTAAACAAAAACGCAGCCTCCTCCAAAACCCCTTAGCTGCCCTTACCATCTCCATTATAGGTGCGTTTTCCACCATCAGAGGTAGAAATAAGCTTTTACCAATTTGCTAATAAATTAGGCAAAGAAACAAAGAGAAATAACATGAAGAAATAGCATAAAACTCTACAAACTATACATTACTGGACTTTATCATTGATATTTTAGATAATAATAACTTACCCTTTCAACACACTTATTGATAGGAATCACCCGATGTTACTTTGTCCTTGAAGATGAATTAGCTTCTATTGATATGGTCTTCACCTACAGGATCCATCCATGGCATGGACTGGGCCCAAGGTACTTAAACATAGCAATAATAAGATTTGCATATGCTCTTCACCTATAGGACCCATCCATCTTATGGACTCCCCCCTAGGTCTTAAAGATATCTCTAACAAGATATGATCTTCACCTATAGGACCCATCATTTTTTAGATTGGGCACTAGGAACTTATGCATATCTCTAACAAGATGATGATTTAGTCGTTGCCTTTTGGATCCATCCTTCTTATGGATCAGACTCTTTGTACTCAAGCACTTTTTCTTTTCCTGTAAAAGAAAATCTGGAGGCACATACTTTCTGGTATAATAAAACCAACACATAACCCTTGAGCACAAAATTATATTAACTTTGTGCAAATTTTCAGAGAACACAGCTTTGCCAAAGCTCTAGTTCCGAACCTTGACTCTGCTATGTATTATATTTCATGTACAATCATGCTTTTTAAGCAACCTTCCTTAAATTATTAACAAATTGGTTAAAGGGCACCTATTTAAACAAAAACGCAGCCTCCTCCAAAACCCTTTAGCTGCCCTTACCATCTCCATTATAGGTGCGTTTTCCACCATCAGAGGTAGAAATAAGCTTTTACCAATCTGCTAATAATTAAGGCAAAGGAACAAAGAGAAATAACATGAAGAAATAGCATAAAACTCTACAAACTATACATTACTGGACTTTATCATTGATATTTTAGATAATAATAACTTACCCTTTCAACACACTTATTGATAGGAATTACCCGATGTTACTTTGTTCTTGAAGATGAATTAGCTTCTATTGATATGGTCTTCACCTACAGGATCCATCCATGGCATGGACTGGGCCCAAGGTACTTAAACATAGCAATAATAAGATTTGCATATGCTCTTCACCTATAGGACCCATCCATCTTATGGACTCCCCCCTAGGTCTTAAAGATATCTCTAACAAGATATGATCTTCACCTATAGGAACCATCATTTTTTAGATTGGGCACTAGGAACTTAGGCATATCTCTTAGGAACTTATGCATATCTTTAACAAGATGATAATCTAGTCGTTGCCTTTTGGATCCATCCTTCTTATGGATCAGACTCCTTGTACTCAAGCACTTCTTCTTTTCCTGTAAAAGAAAATCTGGAGGCACATACTCTCTTCTATAATAAAACCAACACATAACCCTAGAGCACAAAATCATATTAACTTTGTGCAAATTTTGAGAGAACACAGCTTTGCCAAAGCCCTAGTTCCGAACCTTGACTCTGCTACGTATTATATTTCATGTAAAATAATGCTTTTTAATCAACCTTCCTTAAATTATTAACACATTGGTTAAAGGGCACCTATTTAAACAAAAATGCAGCCTCCTCCAAAACCCCTTAGCTGCCCTTACCATCTCCATTATAGGTGCGTTTTCCACCATCAGAGGTAGAAATAAGCTTATACCAATTTGCTAATAATTTAGGCAAAGAAACAAAGAGAAATAACATGAAGAAATAGCATAAACCTCTACAAACTATACATTACTGGACTTTATCATTGATATTTTAGATAATAATAACTTACCCTTTCAACACACTTATTGATAGGAATCACCCGATGTTACTTTGTCCTTGAGAATGAATTAGCTTCTATTGATATGGTCTTCACCTATAGGATCCATCCATTGCATGGACTGAGCCCAAGGTACTTAAACATAGCAATAATAAGATTTGCATATGCTCTTCACCTATAGGACCCATCCATCTTATGGACTCCCCCCTAGGTCTTAAAGCTATCTCTAACAAGATATGATCTTCACCTATAGGACCCATCATTTTTTAGATTGGGCACTAGGAACTTATGCATATCTCTAACAAGATGATGATCTAGTCGTTGCCTTTTGGATCCATCCTTCTTATAATTCAGACTCTTTGTACTCAAGCACTTCTTCTTTTCCTGGAAAAGAACATCTGGTGGCACATACTCTCTGGTGTAATAAGACCAAAAAATAACCCTAGAGCACAGTATTATATCAACTTTGTGCAAATTTTGAGAGGACACAGCTTTGCCAAAGCCCTAGTTCCGAATCTTGACTCTGGTACCTTTTTTTATTTCATGTAAAATAATGCTTTTTAATCAACCTTCCTTAAATTATTAACAAATTGGTTAAAGGGCACCTATTTAAACAAAAACGCAGCCTCCTCCAAAACCCCTTAGCTGCCCTTACCATCTCCATTATAGGTGCGTTTTCCACCATCAGAGGTAGAAATAAGCTTTTACCAATTTGCTAATAAATTAGGCAAAGAAACAAAGAGAAATAACATGAAGAAATAGCATAAAACTCTACAAACTATACATTACTGAACTTTATCATTGATATTTTAGATAATAATAACTTACCCTTTCAACACACTTATTGATAGGAATCACCAGATGTTACTTTGTCCTTGAAAATGAATTAGCTTCTATTGATATGGTCTTCACCTACAGGATCCATCCATGGCATGGACTGGGCCCAAGGTACTTAAACATAGCTATAATAAGATTTGCATATGCTCTTCACCTATAGGACCCATCCATCTTATGGACTCCCCCCTAGGTCTTAAAGATATCTCTAACAAGATATGATCTTCACCTATAGGACCCATCATTTTTTAGATTGGGCACTAGGAACTTATGCATATCTCTAACAAGATGATGATCTAGTCGTTGCCTTTTGGATCCATCCTTCTTATGGATCAGACTCCTTGTACTCAAGCACTTCTTCTTTTCCTGTAAAAGAAAATCTGGAGGCACATACTCTCTGCTATAATAAAACCAACACATAACCCTAGAGCACAAAATCATATTAACTTTGTGCAAATTTTGAGAGAACACAGCTTTGCCAAAGCCCTAGTTCCGAACCTTGACTCTGCTACGTATTATATTTCATGTAAAATAATGCTTTTTAATCAACCTTCCTTAAATTATTAACAAATTGGTTAAAGGGCACCTATTTAAACAAAAACGCAGCCTCCTCCAAAACCCCTTAGCTGCCCTTACCATCTCCATTATAGGTGCGTTTTCCACCATCAGAGGTAGAAATAAGCTTATACCAATTTGCTAATAATTTAGGCAAAGAAACAAAGAGAAATAACATGAAGAAATAGCATAAAACTCTACAAACTATACATTACTGGACTTTATCATTGATATTTTAGATAATAATAACTTACCCTTTCAACACACTTATTGATAGGAATCACCCGATGTTACTTTGTCCTTGAAGATGAATTAGCTTCTATTGATATGGTCTTCACCTACAGGATCCATCCATTGCATGGACTGAGCCCAAGGTACTTAAACATAGCAATAATAAGATTTGCATATGCTCTTCACCTATAGGACCCATCCATCTTATGGACTCCCCCCTAGGTCTTAAAGATATCTCTAACAAGATATGATCTTCACCTATAGGACCCATCATTTTTTAGATTGGGCACTAGGAACTTATGCATATCTCTAACAAGATGATGATCTAGTCGTTGCCTTTTGGATCCATCCTTCTTATAATTCAGACTCTTTGTACTCAAGCACTTCTTCTTTTCCTGGAAAAGAACATCTGGTGGCACATACTCTCTGGTGTAATAAGACCAAAAAATAACCCTAGAGCACAGTATTATATCAACTTTGTGCAAATTTTGAGAGGACACAGCTTTGCCAAAGCCCTAGTTCCGTATCTTGACTCTGCTACGTTTTATATTTCATGTAAAATAATGCTTTTTAATCAACCTTCCTTAAATTATTAACAAATTGGTTAAAGGGCACCTATTTAAACAAAAACGCAGCCTCCTCCAAAACCCCTTAGCTGCCCTTACCATCTCCATTATAGGTGCGTTTTCCACCATCAGAGGTAGAAATAAGCTTTTACCAATTTGCTAATAAATTAGGCAAAGAAACAAAGAGAAATAACATGAAGAAATAGCATAAAACTCTACAAACTATACATTACTGGACTTTATCATTGATATTTTAGATAATAATAACTTACCCTTTCAACACACTTATTGATAGGAATCACCCGATGTTACTTTGTCCTTGAAGATGAATTAGCTTCTATTGATATGGTCTTCACCTACAGGATCCATCCATGGCATGGACTGGCCCCAAGGTACTTAAACATAGCAATAATAAGATTTGCATATGCTCTTCACCTATAGGACCCATCCATCTTATGGACTCCCCCCTAGGTCTTAAAGATATCTCTAACAAGATATGATCTTCACCCATAGGACCCATCATTTTTTAGATTGGGCACTAGGAACTTATGCATATCTCTAACAAGATGATGATTTAGTCGTTGCCTTTTGGATCCATCCTTCTTATGGATCAGACTCTTTGTACTCAAGCACTTCTTCTTTTCCTGTAAAAGAAAATCTGGAGGCACATACTTTCTGGTATAATAAAACCAACACATAACCCTTGAGCACAAAATTATATTAACTTTGTTCAAATTTTCAGAGAACACAGCTTTGCCAAAGCTCTAGTTCCGAACCTTGACTCTGCTATGTATTATATTTCATGTACAATCATGCTTTTTAAGCAACCTTCCTTAAATTATTAACAAATTGGTTAAAGGGCACCTATTTAAACAAAAACGCAGCCTCCTCCAAAACCCCTTAGCTGCCCTTACCATCTCCATTATAGGTGCGTTTTCCACCATCAGAGGTAGAAATAAGCTTTTACCAATTTGCTAATAAATTAGGCAAAGAAACAAAGAGAAATAACATGAAGAAATAGCATAAAACTCTACAAACTATACATTACAGGACTTTATCATTGATATTTTAGATAATAATAACTTACCCTTTCAACACACTTATTGATAGGAATCACCCGATGTTACTTTGTCCTTGAAGATGAATTAGCTTCTATTGATATGGTCTTCACCTACAGGATCCATCCATGGCATGGACTGGCCCCAAGGTACTTAAACATAGCAATAATAAGATTTGCATATGCTCTTCACCTATAGGACCCATCCATCTTATGGACTCCCCCCTAGGTCTTAAAGATATCTCTAACAAGATATTATCTTCACCTATAGGACCCATCATTTTTTAGATTGGGCACTAGGAACTTATGCATATCTCTAACAAGATGATGATTTAGTCGTTGCCTTTTGGATCCATCCTTCTTATGGATCAGACTCTTTGTACTCAAGCACTTCTTCTTTTCCTGTAAAAGAAAATCTGGAGGCACATACTTTCTGGTATAATAAAACCAACACATAACCCTTGAGCACAAAATTATATTAACTTTGTTCAAATTTTGAGAGAACACAGCTTTGCCAAAGCTCTAGTTCCGAACCTTGACTCTGCTATGTATTATATTTCATGTACAATCATGCTTTTTAAGCAACCTTTCTTGAATTATTAACAAATTGGTTAAAGGGCACCTATTTAAACAAAAACGCAGCCTCCTCCAAAACCCCTTAGCTGCCCTTACCATCTCCATTATAGGTGCGTTTTCCACCATCAGAGGTAGAATTAAGCTTTTACCAATCTGCTAATAAATTAGTCAAAGGAACAAAGAGAAATAACATGAAGAAATAGCATGAAACTCTACAAACTATACATTACTGGACTTTATCATTGATATTTTAGATAATAATAACTTACCCTTTCAACACACTTATTGATAGGAATCACCCGATGTTACTTTGTTCTTGAAGATGAATTAGCTTCTATTGATATGGTCTTCACCTACAGGATCCATCCATGGCATGGACTGGGCCCAAGGTACTTAAACATAGCAATAATAAGATTTGCATATGCTCTTCACCTATAGGACCCATCCATCTTATGGACTCCCCCCTAGGTCTTAAAGCTATCTCTAACAAGATATGATCTTCACCTATAGGACCCATCATTTTTTAGATTGGGCACTAGGAACTTATGCATATCTCTAACAAGATGATGATCTAGTGGGTGCCTTTTGGATCCATCCTTCTTATAAATCAGACTCCTTGTACTCAAGCACTTCTTCTTTTCCTGGAAAAGAACATCTGGTGGCACATACTCTCTGGTGTAATAAGACCAAAAAATAACCCTAGAGCACAGTATTATATCAACTTTGTGCAAATTCTGAGAGAACACAGCTTTGCCAAAGCCCTAGTTCCGAATCTTGACTCTGCTACGTTTTATATTTCATGTAAAATAATGCTTTTTAATCAACCTTCCTTAAATTATTAACAAATTGGTTAAAGGGCACCTATTTAAACAAAAACGCAGCCTCCTCCAAAACCCCTTAGCTGCCCTTACCATCTCCTTTATAGGTGCGTTTTCCACCATCAGAGGTAGAAATAAGCTTTTACCAATTTGCTAATAAATTAGGCAAAGAAACAAAGAGAAATAACATGAAGAAATAGCATAAAACTCTACAAACTATACATTACTGGACTTTATCATTGATATTTTAGATAATAATAACTTACCCTTTCAACACACTTATTGATAGGAATCACCCGATGTTACTTTGTCCTTGAAGATGAATTAGCTTCTATTGATATGGTCTTCACCTACAGGATCCATCCATGGCATGGACTGGGCCCAAGGTACTTAAACATAGCAATAATAAGATTTGCATATGCTCTTTACCTATAGGACCCATCCATCTTATGGACTCCCCCCTAGGTCTTAAAGATATCTCTAACAAGATATGATCTTCACCTATAGGACCCATCATTTTTTAGATTGGGCACTAGGAACTTATGCATATCTCTTAGGAACTTATGCATATCTCTAACAAGATGATGATCTAGTCGTTGCCTTTTGGATCCATCCTTCTTATGGATCAGACTCCTTGTACTCAAGCACTTCTTTTCCTGTAAAAGAAAATCTGGAGGCACATACTCTCTTCTATAATAAAACCAACACATAACCCTAGAGCACAAAATCATATTAACTTTGTGCAAATTTTGAGAGAACACAGCTTTGCCAAAGCCCTAGTTCCGAACCTTGACTCTGCTACGTATTATATTTCATGTAAAATAATGCTTTTTAATCAACCTTCCTGAAATTATTAACAAATTGGTTAAAGGGCACCTATTTAAACAAAAACGCAGCCTTCTCCAAAACCCCTTAGCTGCCCTTACCATCTCCTTTATAGGTGCGTTTTCCACCATCAGAGGTAGAAATAAGCTTTTACCAATTTGCTAATAAATTATGCAAAGAAACAAAGAGAAATAACATGAAGAAATAGCATAAAACTCTACAAACTATACATTACTGGACTTTATCATTGATATTTTAGATAATAATAACTTACCCTTTCAACACACTTATTGATAGGAATCACCCGATGTTTTTTTGTCCTTGGAGATGAATTAGCTTCTATTGATATGGTCTTCACCTACAGGATCCATCCATGGCATGGACTGGGCCCAAGGTACTTAAACATAGCAATAATAAGATTTGCATATGCTCTTCACCTATAGGACCCATCCATCTTATGGACTCCCCCCTAGGTCTTAAAGATATCTCTAACAAGATATGATCTTCACCTATAGGACCCATCATTTTTTAGATTGGGCACTAGGAACTTATGCATATCTCTAACAAGATGATGATTTAGTCGTTGCCTTTTGGATCCATCCTTCTTATGGATCAGACTCTTTGTACTCAAGCACTTTTTCTTTTCCTGTAAAAGAAAATCTGGAGGCACATACTTTCTGGTATAATAAAACCAACACATAACCCTTGAGCACAAAATTATATTAAATTTGTGCAAATTTTCAGAGAACACAGCTTTGCCAAAGCTCTAGTTCCGAACCTTGACTCTGCTATGTATTATATTTCATGTACAATCATGCTTTTTAAGCAACCTTCCTTAAATTATTAACAAATTGGTTAAAGGGCACCTATTTAAACAAAAACGCAGCCTCCTCCAAAACCCTTTAGCTGCCCTTACCATCTCCATTATAGGTGCGTTTTCCACCATCAGAGGTAGAAATAGGCTTTTACCAATCTGCTAATAATTAAGGCAAAGGAACAAAGAGAAATAACATGAAGAAATAGCATAAAACTCTACAAACTATACATTACTGGACTTTATCATTGATATTTTAGATAATAATAACTTACCCTTTCAACACACTTATTGATAGGAATTACCCGATGTTACTTTGTTCTTGAAGATGAATTAGCTTCTATTGATATGGTCTTCACCTACAGGATCCATCCATGGCATGGACTGGGCCCAAGGTACTTAAACATAGCAATAATAAGATTTGCATATGCTCTTCACCTATAGGACCCATCCATCTTATGGACTCCCCCCTAGGTCTTAAAGATATCTCTAACAAGATATGATCTTCACCTATAGGAACCATCATTTTTTAGATTGGGCACTAGGAACTTATGCATATCTCTTAGGAACTTATGCATATCTTTAACAAGATGATAATCTAGTCGTTGCCTTTTGGATCCATCCTTCTTATGGATCAGACTCCTTGTGCTCAAGCACTTCTTCTTTTCCTGTAAAAGAAAATCTGGAGGCACATACTCTCTTCTATAATAAAACCAACACATAACCCTAGAGCACAAAATCATATTAACTTTGTGCAAATTTTGAGAGAACACAGCTTTGCCAAAGCCCTAGTTCCGAACCTTGACTCTGCTACGTATTATATTTCATGTAAAATAATGCTTTTTAATCAACCTTCCTTAAATTATTAACACATTGGTTAAAGGGCACCTATTTAAACAAAAATGCAGCCTCCTCCAAAACCCCTTAGCTGCCCTTACCATCTCCATTATAGGTGCGTTTTCCACCATCAGAGGTAGAAATAAGCTTATACCAATTTGCTAATAATTTAGGCAAAGAAACAAAGAGAAATAACATGAAGAAATAGCATAAACCTCTACAAACTATACATTACTGGACTTTATCATTGATATTTTAGATAATAATAACTTACCCTTTCAACACACTTATTGATAGGAATCACCCGATGTTACTTTGTCCTTGAGAATGAATTAGCTTCTATTGATATGGTCTTCACCTATAGGATCCATCCATTGCATGGACTGAGCCCAAGGTACTTAAACATAGCAATAATAAGATTTGCATATGCTCTTCACCTATAGGACCCATCCATCTTATGGACTCCCCCCTAGGTCTTAAAGCTATCTCTAACAAGATATGATCTTCACCTATAGGACCCATCATTTTTTAGATTGGGCACTAGGAACTTATGCATATCTCTAACAAGATGATGATCTAGTCGTTGCCTTTTGGATCCATCCTTCTTATAATTCAGACTCTTTGTACTCAAGCACTTCTTCTTTTCCTGGAAAAGAACATCTGGTGGCACATACTCTCTGGTGTAATAAGACCAAAAAATAACCCTAGAGCACAGTATTATATCAACTTTATGCAAATTTTGAGAGGACACAGCTTTGCCAAAGCCCTAGTTCCGAATCTTGACTCTGGTACCTTTTTTTATTTCATGTAAAATAATGCTTTTTAATCAACCTTCCTTAAATTATTAACAAATTGGTTAAAGGGCACCTATTTAAACAAAAACGCAGCCTCCTCCAAAACCCCTTAGCTGCCCTTACCATCTCCATTATAGGTGCGTTTTCCACCATCAGAGGTAGAAATAAGCTTTTACCAATCTGCTAATAATTAAGGCAAAGGAACAAAGAGAAATAACATGAAGAAATAGCATAAAACTCAACAAACTATACATTACTGGACTTTATCATTGATATTTTAGATAATAATAACTTACCCTTTCAACACACTTATTGATAGGAATCACCCGATGTTACTTTGTCCTTGAAGATGAATTAGCTTCTATTGATATGGTCTTCACCTACAGGATCCATCCATGGCATGGACTGGGCCCAAGGTACTTAAACATAGCAATAATAAGAATTGCATATGCTCTTCACCTATAGGACCCATCCATCTTATGGAGTCCCCCCTAGGTCTTAAAGATATCTCTAACAAGATATGATCTTCACCTATAGGACCCATCATTTTTTAGATTGGGCACTAGGAACTTATGCATATCTCTAACAAGATGATGATTTAGTCGTTGCCTTTTGGATCCATCCTTCTTATGGATCAGACTCTTTGTACTCAAGCACTTCTTCTTTTCCTGTAAAAGAAAATCTGGAGGCACATACTTTCTGGTATAATAAAACCAACACATAACCCTTGAGCACAAAATTATATTAACTTTGTGCAAATTTTCAGAGAACACAGCTTTGCCAAAGCTCTAGTTCCGAACCTTGACTCTGCTATGTATTATATTTCATGTACAATCATGCTTTTTAAGCAACCTTCCTTAAATTATTAACAAATTGGTTAAAGGGCACCTATTTAAACAAAAACGCAGCCTCCTCCAAAACCCCTTAGCTGCCCTTACCATCTCCATTATAGGTGCGTTTTCCACCATCAGAGGTAGAAATAAGCTTTTACCAATCTGCTAATAATTAAGGCAAAGGAACAAAGAGAAATAACATGAAGAAATAGCATAAAACTCTACAAACTATACATTACTGGACTTTATCATTGATATTTTAGATAATAATAACTTACCCTTTCAACACACTTATTGATAGGAATTACCCGATGTTACTTTGTTCTTGAAGATGAATTAGCTTCTATTGATATGGTCTTCACCTACAGGATCCATCCATGGCATGGACTGGGCCCAAGGTACTTAAACATAGCAATAATACGATTTGCATATGCTCTTCACCTATAGGACCCATCCATCTTATGGACTCCCCCCTAGGTCTTAAAGATATCTCTAACAAGATATGATCTTCACCTATAGGAACCATCATTTTTTAGATTGGGCACTAGGAACTTATGCATATCTCTAACAAGATGATGATCTAGTCGTTGCCTTTTGGATCCATACTTCTTATAAATCAGACTCCTTGTACTCAAGCACTTCTTCTTTTCCTGGAAAAGAACATCTGGTGGCACATACTCTCTGGTGTAATAAGACCAAAAAATAACCCTAGAGCACAGTATTATATCAACTTTGTGCAAATTTTGAGAGAACACAGCTTTGCCAAAGCCCTAGTTCCGTATCTTGACTCTGCTACGTTTTATATTTCATGTGAAATAATGCTTTTTAATCAACCTTCCTTACATTATTAACAAATTGGTTAAAGGGCACCTATTTAAACAAAAACGCAGCCTCCTCCAAAACCCCTTAGCTGCCCTTACAATCTCCATTATAGGTGCGTTTTCCACCATCAGAGGTAGAAATAAGCTTTTACCAATTTGCTAATAAATTAGGCAAAGAAACAAAGAGAAATAACATGAAGAAATAGCATAAAACTCTACAAACTATACATTACTGGACTTTATCATTGATATTTTAGATAATAATAACTTACCCTTTCAACACACTTATTGATAGGAATCACCCGATGTTACTTTGTCCTTGAAGATGAATTAACTTCTATTGATATGGTCTTCACCTATAGGATCCATCCATTGCATGGACTGGGCCCAAGGTACTTAAACATAGCAATATTAAGATTTGCATATGCTCTTCACCTATAGGACCCATCCATCTTATGGACTCCCCCCTAGGTCTTAAAGATATCTCTAACAAGATATGATCTTCACCTATAGGACCCATCATTTTTTAGATTGGGCACTAGGAACTTATGCATATCTCTAACAAGATGATGATTTAGTCGTTGCCTTTTGGATCCATCCTTCTTATGGATCAGACTCCTTGTACTCAAGCACTTCTTCTTTTCCTGTAAAAGAAAATCTGGAGGCACATACTCTCTTCTATAATAAAACCAACACATAACCCTAGAGCACAAAATCATATTAACTTTGTGCAAATTTTGAGAGAACACAGCTTTGCCAAAGCCCTAGTTCCGAACCTTGACTCTGCTACGTATTATATTTCATGTAAAATAATGCTTTTTAATCAACCTTCCTTAAATTATTAACAAATTGGTTAAAGGGCACCTATTTAAACAAAAATGCAGCCTCCTCCAAAACCCCTTAGCTGCCCTTACCATCTCCATTATAGGTGCGTTTTCCACCATCAGAGGTAGAAATAAGCTTATACCAATTTGCTAATAATTTAGGCAAAGAAACAAAGAGAAATAACATGAAGAAATAGCATAAACCTCTACAAACTATACATTACTGGACTTTATCATTGATATTTTAGATAATAATAACTTACCCTTTCAACACACTTATTGATAGGAATCACCCGATGTTACTTTGTCCTTGAGGATGAATTAGCTTCTATTGATATGGTCTTCACCTATAGGATCCATCCATTGCATGGACTGAGCCCAAGGTACTTAAACATAGCAATAATAAGATTTGCATATGCTCTTCACCTATAGGACCCATCCATCTTATGGACTCCCCCCTAGGTCTTAAAGCTATCTCTAACAAGATATGATCTTCACCTATAGGACCCATCATTTTTTAGAGTGGGCACTAGAAACTTATGCATATCTCTAACAAGATGATGATCTAGTCGTTGCCTTTTGGATCCATCCTTCTTATGGATCAGACTCCTTGTACTCAAGCACTTCTTCTTTTCCTGTAAAAGAAAATCTGGAGGCACATGCTCTCTTCTATAATAAAACCAACACATAACCCTAGAGCACAAAATCATATTAACTTTGTGCAAATTTTGAGAGAACACAGCTTTGCCAAAGCCCTAGTTCCGAACCTTGACTCTGCTACGTATTATATTTCATGTAAAATAATGCTTTTTAATCAACCTTCCTTAAATTATTAACAAATTGGTTAAAGGGCACCTATTTAAACAAAAACGCAGCCTCCTCCAAAACCCCTTAGCTGCCCTTACCATCTCCATTATAGGTGCGTTTTTCATCATCAGAGGTAGAAATATGCTTTTACCAATCTGCTAATAATTTAAAGGAACAAAGAGAAATAACATGAAGAAATAGCATAAAACTCTACAAACTATACATTACTGGACTTTATCATTGATATTTTAGATAATAATAACTTACCCTTTCAACACACTTATTGATAGGAATCACCCGATGTTACTTTGTCCTTGAAGATGAATTAGCTTCTATTGATATGCTCTTCACCTACAGGATCCATCCATGGCTTGGATTGGGCCCAAGGTACTTAAACATAGCAATAATAAGATTTGCATATGCTCTTCACCTATAGGACCCATCCATCTTATGGACTCCCCCCTAGGTCTTAAAGATATCTCTAACAAGATATGATCTTCACCTATAGGACCCATCATTTTTTAGATTGGGCACTAGGAACTTATGCATATCTCTAACAAGATGATGATTTAGTCGTTGCCTTTTGGATCCATCCTTCTTATGGATCAGACTCTTTGTACTCAAGCACTTCTTCTTTTCCTGTAAAAGAAAATCTGGAGGCACATACTTTCTGGTATAATAAAACCAACACATAACCCTTGAGCACAAAATTATATTAACTTTGTTCAAATTTTGAGAGAACACAGCTTTGCCAAAGCTCTAGTTCCGAACCTTGACTCTGCTATGTATTATATTTCATGTACAATCAGGCTTTTTAAGCAACCTTCCTTAAATTATTAACAAATTGGTTAAAGGGCACCTATTTAAACAAAAACGCAGCCTCCTCCAAAACCCCTTAGCTGCCCTTACCATCTCCATTATAGGAGCGTTTTCCACCATCAGAGGTAGAATTAAGCTTTTACCAATCTGCTAATAATTCAGGCAAAGGAACAAAGAGAAATAACATGAGGAAATAGCATAAAACTCTACAAACTATACATTACTGGACTTTATCATTGATATTTTAGATAATAATAACTTACCCTTTCAACACACTTATTGATAGGAATCACCCGATGTTACTTTGTTCTTGAAGATGAATTAGCTTCTATTGATATGGTCTTCACCTACAGGATCCATCCATGGCATGGACTGGGCCCAAGGTACTTAAACATAGAAATAATAAGATTTGCATATGCTCTTCACCTATAGGACCCATCCATCTTATGGACTCCCCCCTAGGTCTTAAAGATATCTCTAACAAGATATGATCTTCACCTATAGGACCCATCATTTTTTAGATTGGGCACTAGGAACTTATGCATATCTCTAACAAGATGATGATTTAGTCGTTGCCTTTTGGATCCATCCTTCTTATGGATCAGACTCCTTGTACTCAAGCACTTCTTCTTTTCCTGTAAAAGAAAATCTGGAGGCACATACTCTCTTCTATAATAAAACCAACACATAAGCCTAGAGCACAAAATCATATTAACTTTGTGCAAATTTTGAGAGAACACAGCTTTGCCAAAGCCCTAGTTCCGAACCTTGACTCTGCTACGTATTATATTTCATTTAAAATAAAGCTTTTTAATCAACCTTCCTTAAATTATTAACAAATTGGTTAAAGGGCACCTATTTAAACAAAAATGCAGCCTCCTCCAAAACCCCTTAGCTGCCCTTACCATCTCCATTATAGGTGCGTTTTCCACCATCAGAGGTAGAAATAAGCTTATACCAATTTGCTAATAATTTAGGCAAAGAAACAAAGAGAAATAACATGAAGAAATAGCATAAACCTCTACAAACTATACATTACTGGACTTTATCATTGATATTTTAGATAATAATAACTTACTATCACGGTCGGCGTGGCTATCACATACGTGACACAGTGGGAGGGAACGAGGAAGGCCCTGCCCAAGTGAGAGGGAAGATGGTGACCCCTGACTCACCTGGCGGCTGGCACCTGGCTGCCCTGACGTCCCTAGACGGGTTCCTCACCCGTACGCCGATCACGTGCCTAAAGCCCTGGCTTTCCCTGAGCTGAGCCCTAGGTAGTGAACAGGGCGATGGGAACACTAGTCCGCACCACTAACTCTAAGGGAAAACACCAAGGGGAGGACAGACAACACAGACTCAACATATATTCCCAGGTGGGCGACAACAGGAGACAACAATAAGCCAAACAGGGATCCGGAGGGTAGCACACAGGAACAACAACCAGGATTAACCACTCCGGTGGGTCAGTATAGATGTCCAGACAGGAAGCTCTATAACTGGCAACTAGAGAAGTGTGAGGGGAGAATATAAGGAGGTAGGGAGTGGCAGACACGAAACAGCTGAGGAGGAGAAGCTACGGATCCCTGAGAGAGACAAAAAGGATAGCAAGGCAAACACAGAAAACAATAACTAAGAAACACCATGATCTTTAGATATAGAGCGCCCAGCCACCCGCTGCGACTTCCTGGCCCCGGGTATAACGGAGTCAGACGTGGCTCTTGATACCCTCGTGACACTTACCCTTTCAACACACTTATTGATAGGAATCACCCGATGTTACTTTGTCCTTGAGGATGAATTAGCTTCTATTGATATGGTCTTCACCTATAGGATCCATCCATGGCATGGACTGAGCCCAAGGTACTTAAACATAGCAATAATAAGATTTGCATATGCTCTTCACCTATAGGACCCATCCATCTTATGGACTCCCCCTAGGTCTTAAAGCTATCTCTAACAAGATATGATCTTCACCTATAGGACCCATCATTTTTTAGATTGGGCACTAGGAACTTATGCATATCTCTAACAAGATGATGATCTAGTCGTTGCCTTTTGGATCCATCCTTCTTATAAATCAGACTCCTTGTACTCAAGCACTTCTTCTTTTCCTGGAAAAGAACATCTGGTGGCACATACTCTCTGGTGTAATAAGACCAAAAAATAACCCTAGAGCACAGTATTATATCAACTTTGTGCAAATTTTGAGAGAACACAGCTTTGCCAAAGCCCTAGTTCCGAATCTTGACTCTGCTACGTTTTATATTTCATGTAAAATAATGCTTTTTAATCAACCTTCCTTAAATTATTAAGAAATTGGTTAAAGGGCACCTATTTAAACAAAAACGCAGCCTCCTCCAAAACCCCTTAGCTGCCCTTACCATCTCCATTATAGGTGCGTTTTCCACCATCAGAGGTAGAAATAAGCTTTTACCATATTGCTAATAAATTAGGCAAAGATACAAAGAGAAATAACATGAAGAAATAGCATAAAACTCTACAAACTATACATTACTGGACTTTATCATTGATATTTTAGATAATAATAACTTACCCTTTCAACACACTTATTGATAGAAATCACCCGATGTTACTTGGTCCTTGAAGATGAATTAGTTTCTATTGATATTAGTTTTCTATTGATTGCATGGACTGGGCCCAAGGTACTTAAACATAGCAATAATAAGATTTGCATATGCTCTTCACCTATAGGACCCATCCATCTTATGGACTCCCCCCTAGGTCTTAAAGCTATCTCTAACAAGATATGATCTTCACCTATAGGACCCATCATTTTTTAGATTGGGCACTAGGAACTTATGCAAATCTCTAACAAGATGATGATCTAGTCGTTGCCTTTTGGATCCATCCTTCTTATAAATCAGACTCCTTGTACTCAAGCACTTCTTCTTTTCCTGGAAAAGAACATCTGGTGGCACATACTCTCTGGTGTAATAAGACCAAAAAATAACCCTAGAGCACAGTATTATTTCAACTTTGTGCAGATTTTGAGAGAACACAGCTTTGCCAAAGCCCTAGTTCCGAATCTTGACTCTGCTACGTTTTATATTTCATGTAAAATAATGCTTTTTAATCAACCTTCCTTAAATTATTAACAAATTGGTTAAAGGGCACCTATTTAAACAAAAACGCAGCCTCCTCCAAAACCCCTTAGCTGCCCTTACCATCTCCATTATAGGTGCGTTTTCCACCATCAGAGGTAGAAATAAGCTTTTACCAATCTGCTAATTATTTAGGCAAAGGAACAAAGTGAAATAACATGAAGAAATAGCATAAAACTCTACAAACTATACATTACTGGACTTTATCATTGATATTTTAGATAATAATAACTTACCCTTTCAACACACTTATTGATAGGAATCACCCGATGTTACTTTGTTCTTGAAGATGAATTAGCTTCTATTGATATGGTCTTCACTTACAGGATCCATTTATGGCATGGACTGGGCCCAAGGTACTTAAACATAGCAATAATAAGATTTGCATATGCTCTTCACCTATAGGACCCATCCATCTTATGGACTCCCCCCTAGGTCTTAAAGATATCTCTAACAAGATATGATCTTCACCTATAGGACCCATCATTTTTTAGATTGGGCACTAGGAACTTATGCATATCTCTAACAAGATAATGATCTAGTCGTTGCCTTTTGGATCCATCCTTTTTATGGATCAGACTCCTTGTACTCAAGCACTTCTTCTTTTCCTGTAAAAGAAAATCTGGAGGCACATACTCTCTAGTATAATAAAACCAACACATAACCCTAGAGCACAAAATTATATCAACTTTGTGCAAATTTTGAGAGAACATAGCTTTGTCAAAGCCCTAGTTCCGAACCTTGACTCTGCTATGTATTATATTTCCTGTAAAATAATGCTTTTCAAGCAACCTTCCTTAAATTATTAACAAATTGGTTAAAGGGCACCTATTTAAACAAAAACGCAGCCTCCTCCAAAACCCCTTAGCTGCCCTTACCATCTCCATTATAGGTGCGTTTTCCACCATCAGAGGTAGAAATAAGCTTTTACCAATCTGCTAATAATTTAGACAAAGGAACAAAGAGAAATAACATGAAGAAATAGCATAAAACTCTACAAACTATACATTACTGGACTTTATCATTGATATTTTAGATAATAATAACTTACCCTTTCAACACACTTATTGATAGGAATCACCCGATGTTACTTTGTCCTTGAAGATGAATTAGCTTCTATTGATCTGGTCTTCACCTACAGGATCCATCCATGGCATGGACTGGGCCCAAGGTACTTAAACATAGCAATAATAAGATTTGCATATGCTCTTCACCTATAGGACCCATCCATCTTATGGACTCCCCCCTAGGTCTTAAAGATATCTCTAACAAGATATGATCTTCACCTATAGGACCCATCATTTTTTAGATTGGGCACTAGGAACTTATGCATATTTCTTAGGAACTTATGCATATCTCTAACAAGATGATGATCTAGTCGTTGCCTTTTGGATCCATCCTTATGGATCAGACTCCTTGTACTCAAGCACTTCTTCTTTTCCTGTAAAAGAAAATCTTCAGGCACATACTTTCTGGTATAATAAAACCAACACATAACCCTAGAGCACAGTATTATATCAACTTTGTGCAAATTTTGAGAGAACACAGCTTTGCCAAAGCCCTAGTTCCGAATCTTGACTCTGCTACGTTTTATATTTCATGTAAAATAATGCTTTTTAATCAATCTTCCTTAAATTATTAACAAATTGGTTAAAGGGCACCTATTTAAACAAAAATGCAGCCTCCTCCAAAACCCCTTAGCTGCCCTTACCATCTCCATTGTAGGTGCGTTTTCCACCATCAGAGGTAGAAATAAGCTTTTACCAATTTGCTAATAATTTAGGCAAAGAAACAAAGAGAAATAACATGAAGAAATAGCATAAAACTCTACAAACTATACATTACTGGACTTTATCATTGATATTATAGATAATAATAACTTACCCTTTCAACACACTTATTGATAGGAATCACCCGATGTTACTTTGTCCTTGAAGATCAATTAACTTCTATTGATATGGTCTTCACCTATAGGATCCATCCATTGCATGGACTGGGCCCAAGGTACTTAAACATAGCAATATTAAGATTTGCATATGCTCTTCACCTATAGGACCCATCCATCTTATGGACTCCCCCCTAGGTCTTAAAGATATCTCTAACAAGATATGATCTTCACCTATAGGACCCATCATTTTTTAGATTGGGCACTAGGAACTTATGCATATCTCTAACAAGATGATGATCTAGTCGTTGCCTTTTGGATCCATCCTTCTTATGGATCAGACTCCTTGTACTCAAGCACTTCTTCTTTTCCTGTAAAAGAAAATCTGGAGGCACATACTCTCTGGTATAATAAAACCAACACATAACCCTAGAGCACAAAATTATATCAACTTTGTGCAAATTTTGAGAGAACACAGCTTTGCCAAAGCCCTAGTTCCGAACCTTGACTCTGGTATGTATTATATTTCATGTAAAATAATGCTTTTTAAGCAACCTTCCTTAAATTATTAACAAATTGGTTAAAGGGCACCTATTTAAACAAAGACGCAGCCTCCTCCAAAACCCCTTAGCTGCCCTTACCATCTTTATTATAGGTGTGTTTTCCACCATTAGAGGTAGAAATAAGCTTTTACCAATCTGCTAATAATTTAGGCAAAGGAACAAAGAGAAATAACATGAAGAAATAGCATAAAACTCTACAAACTATACATTACTGGACTTTATCATTGATATTTTAGATAATAATAACTTACCCTTTCAACACACTTATTGATAGGAATCACCCGATGTTACTTTGTCCTTGAAGATGAATTAGCTTCTATTGATATGGTCTTCACCTATAGGATCCATCCATTGCATGGACTGGGCCCAAGGTACTTAAACATAGCAATATTAAGATTTGCATATGCTCTTCACCTATAGGACCCATCCATCTTATGGACTCCCCCCTAGGTCTTAAAGATATCTCTAACAAGATATAATCTTCACCTATAGGACCCATCATTTTTTAGATTGGGCACTAGGAACTTATGCATATCTCTAACAAGATGATGATCTAGTCGTTGCCTTTTGGATCCATCCTTCTTATGGATCAGACTCCTTGTACTCAAGAACTTCTTCTTTTCCTGTAAAAGAACATCTGGAGGCACATAATAATATTTGCATATGCTCTTCACCCATTATAGGTGCGTTTTCCACCATCAGAGGTACAAATAAGCTTTTACCAATTTGCTAATAAATTAGGCAAAGAAACAAAGAGAAATAACATGAAGAAATTGCATAAAACTCTACAAACTATACATTACTGGACTTTATCTATTATTTTCTAGATAATAATAACTTACCCTTTCAACATACTTTTTAAAAGGAATCACCCGATGTTACTTTGTCCTTGAAGATGAAATAGCTTCTATTGATATGGTAATCACCTATAGGATCCATCCATCCCATGGACTGGGCCCAAGGTACTTAAGCATAGCAATATTAAGATTTGCCTATGCTCTTCACCTATATCACCCATCTATCTTATGGACTCCCCCCTAGGTCTTAAAGATATCTCTAACAAGATATGATCTTCACCTATAGGACCCATCATTTTTTAGATTGGGCACTAGGAACTTATGCATATCTCTAACAAGATGATGATCTAGTCGTTGCCTTTTGGATCCATCCTTCTTATGGATCAGACTCCTTGTACTCAAGCACTTCTTCTTTTCCTGTAAAAGATCATCTGGAGGCACATACTCTCTGGTATAATAAAACTAACACATACCCCTAGAGCACAGTATTATATCAACTTTGTGCAAATTTTGAGAGAACACAGCTTTGCCAAAGCCCTAGTTCCGAACCTTGACTCTGCTATGTATTATATTTCATGTAAAATAATGCTTTTTAAGCAACCTTTCTTGAATTATTAACAAATTGGTTAAAGGGCACCTATTTAAACAAAAACGCAGCCTCCTCCAAAACCCCTTAGCTGCCCTTACCATCTCCATTATAGGTGCGTTTTGCACCATCAGAGGTAGAAATAAGCTTTTACCAATTTGCTAATAATTTAGGCAAAGAAACAAAGAGAAATAACATGAAGAAATAGCATAAAACTCTACAAACTATACATTACTGGACTTTATCATTGATATTTTAGATAATAATAACTTACCCTTTCAACACACTTATTGATAGGAATCACCCGCTGTTACTTTGTCCTTGAAGAAGAATTAGCTTCTATTTACATGGTCTTCACCTATAGGATCCATCCATCTTATGGACTCCGCCCTAGGTCTTAAAGATATCTCTAACAAGATATGATCTTCACCTATAGGACCCATCCTTTTTTTGGATTGGACCCTGGAAACTTAAATATATCTCTAACAAGATGTTGATTTAGTTTTTGCTTTTTGGTTTTTTTTTTCTTATTGATCAGACTACTTGTACTGAAGTACTTCTCGTTTTCTTCTAAAAAAAAGGAGGCACATACTCTTGGTTATATGAGAATATATCAGCAGAGAGCACATCATCATATGAACTTTATTTAAATCTTCGAAGTACACTGCTTTTCCAAAACCCTAGTTCGGAAACTTGAATCTTCTATGTAGTTGTCACGACTGTAACTGATCCAGACAGGTCTGGGAGGAGAAGGTCGCAGCGACTTGCTACTCGCTATAGCTTGTGAGTTTGCTCCATGGTTCAGGGTATGTCATCCGGGTTTTGCCTTGTGAACCTTTTTGTCCTGACTGGGAGTTTGTAGGCATCCTTCCCAGGTGAGTCCTGTCTGCCACTCCCAGCTACTATATTAGTTTCAGTTTCACTTGCAGTCATTGCCAGATATAGTCCTTACTTCCAGTTCTATTCTGACCTTTGAAGGAGATCGTTTGATGGTGTTGCTGTGGAGCTCTTGTCCGGCGTGGACTGTCGTGATTGGGATCGCCTTCTCGGCTCGTGATTGGAAAAGTCTATCTCTGCTATAGTTTGTTTGTTGCTGTCTTCCCCTGCTGTTCTCCTAGACATGAGTGATGGTGACTAGTGCTCCCATCGGCCTTTCCCCACTCTAGGCTTGTTAGGGTGACTGAGGGTTTAGGCATCCTGCTCGCCGCACGGGTTCACACCCCGTCTAGGGTATCAGGGCAGACAGGTGCCAGCTTAGGATTAGTCAGGGGTGGCCATTCTATTCCCATCCGTAGATAAGGGTCCCCCTTCCCCTCCGTCTGGTGCGACACGACTGCTGCTGGGATAGCGGTCGTGACAGTAGTTTACTTAAAGGGAACCTGTCACCGGGATTTTGAGTATAGAGCTGAGGACATTGTGTGAGGAATATGGATTAATATTTACTGTCAGCCATGTCCTCACACCCCCATGTGCTGACAGATAGCGGAGGTAGTGAACTCCACAGGAGGGCCCTGCTTCAAAGCCCCAGGCCTGATTGTCATCTGATGCACCTCTTGGCATGTTCAGTGTACATGCAAAATTAGTTTCCACCCCCCAGCCATCTGAATGTCAGGTGGCAAGGAAGAGAGCCCCCCATGGGGTCCAGGCTTCAAGGAGAAGGTCACACCTCACCTCCACCAGTTTGGAGCCAACTGAATCCTGCAGGAAAACCCCCAGCAGGGGGTATCTGCCCTTGCCCAGGATCAATGAGACCTCCCAGACATGTTGGCACCTACCTTTCATAAGGAATTATGAACCGCCTGGCCATCGCAGGCGCAAACTGGATACATATTTGTGTCCCGGTGGCCACGAGGTACGTTCCCATGGTCTTTGTTTAATGAGACGAGGTCAGGGTAGAGAGATATCCATATCTCCCCATAGAAACCACATAACGGTACCAGGTTTGGGCTCTACTTGTAGCCGGAACCCAGGCAGGTCCATTGGTCCCAGAACCATCTCCCTATGACCCTCTGGTCTGGAGCTATGAACCCTAAAGGGTTTTGTGGGTCATTTGCTGTCAGCCCAGAAGAGGGGGAGTGGACCCCTCCCTGAGGCCGGGAGGGGAGGGGCCGGCTACAGGTTAAAAGTCTGGTGCCAGCAAGTAGGCGCGTCTTTCTCTGAAGAGGGGTCACATCCTACAAATGTGTTTAGAGGGACCCAGGAAATAGCTGAGATCACGGCCCTTCATGTGGACTCCAGCAAAGAACAGCTCACAACTAAAAGGAACTTTCATCTTATCCGGTAACTGACTTTACAACCCTGTTGTAACCATATAACCTGTAATCTGTAACCTCAGACCACTGTATATATTGTCTGTGTATATTGTGTTATATCTAGTGTGCCCATACGGCGATTAAATCTATAATTTAATCTTGTGCTATCTTGTATCTCGATCACGAATCCCCACGTCCGTGTTTTGGCCTAGTTATAAGCTACCGTGGGTTGGTTTCTGACCCTATATAATCCCGTTAGCGGACCGGTCTTATATCAAACTAGAACTGGTGGCAGATACCCAGGCTGAGGAGTCGCTGTTTCACTGCGGCAGTGAAAAGGCTCTCTCAGCTTGTTGCCTCTCTGTGCCCGCGTGGACAGGAGGTGTGTGTAAGCTATACCAATCTGACCTTACGTGCTCCACTGGAGGGCGTAACTTCATGTTTTTGGTAGACCTGTGACCATACCACGTCTCGTGAGCTCGACGTAGTTGACGTCAAGTGGGCACGAGCTGTGGTATTTGTAGCGGAGTGCAATATTAGAATCCACGATCTCCGCTGGTATAACAGGTAAATCCACAGTCAGCGCTGAACAGTAAGGCAATGTTCCCAATCCTCCCAATAACCGGACGAAACACAGTCTGGGAGTCAACTGACTTTACTAGGCATAGCACACATGTTTCAAACCCCTCAACAGCCTCATTTACATACAATAGGGTGAATAGATTACTATAATACAAGGAAAGGTGGGGTCAGACAATAGCAAGGGCTGATGGGAGGTTGAGGGGGGACACGGCAGCTAGTTTAAACAGGACTGGCAGTGTCCCTGGGACACCACCCTGCTCTTGGGAAACAATGGGACAGGAAAATGAGAAAGGAAGGGGGGTGTATGGACAGCCGAACATAAAATAATATAAAAGAGTCCATCTGTTACAGTATTCATCACACATGGGTTGCTAGATGGCCACTAGCATGTCCGCAATACCCAGTCCCCATAGCTCTGTGTTCTTTTATTGTGTAAAAAAAACGATTTGATACATATGCAAATTAATATAATAGAGTCATATCTTAGTTGTGTGACCAGAGAAGAGTCATATTTTCAAGCTGTGACTCATCTCAGGTTAATTTGCATATGTATCAAATCGGTTTTTTTTACACAATAAAAGCACACAGAGCTATGGGGACTGGGTATTGCGGATGTGCTAGCGGCCATCTAGCAACCCATGTCCTCAGCTCTTCTTTACTAGGGATGAGCGAACCCGTAAAAGTTTGGGTTCGGCCAAACTTCAGGTCAAAGTTCTAGTTCAGAACCCGTACCCCATTAAAGTCAATGGGGACGCGAACTTCACTTTATTACTTTCCGTTATAAAATGGTTATAATGGAAAATAAAAGCATTTTTAAGACATTGGCCATTTAGGGGTTAAAAATAATTAAAAAAACTCACCTCATCCACTTGATCGCGCAACCTGCATCCTCTTCTTTCTGCAGGACCTGCAAAAGGACCTGTGATGACATCACCGCGCTCACCACGTGGGGAATGCGGTGACGTCACCGCAGGTCCTTCTATCTTCATTCAGCAGGACCTGCAATGCTTTCTCCGCTAACCGTGTGGTGAGCACAGTGACATCATCGCAGGTCCTTTTGCAGGTCCTGGAGAAAGAAGAAAGAATAGGATACCGGCTGCGTGGATGAGGTGAGTTTTTTTAAATTATTTTTAACCCCTCAGTGGCCATTTTATTTAGCAATCTGTCTTAAGAATGCTATTATTTTCTGTTATAACCATGTTATATTGGAAAATAATAAAATCACCCGAACCCCCGATCCCAAACTTCAGTGAAAAAGTGCAGTTCGGGTTCGCTCAACCCTACTCTTTACATATGGGACCCACACTTCATTTTTTGACTGTGTACTTAACCCTTTTTATTTGCATTTTTTTTTTTTTGTTTTTCACTCCCCGCCTTCCCAGAGCCATAAAGTTTTTATTTTTCAATGCTCATAGCTGTATAAGGGCTTTTTTTTATTGATAGGACAAGTTGTTTTTTCTAATGGCACTATGAAATCTTGCATATGATATGGTGGGGAGCTGGAAAATAATTTCAAATGGGGTGGAATTGGAAAAAAAATGCATTTCTGCCACAGTTTTATGTTTTTTTATGGTGTTTCCTATGCAGTAAAATTTACCTGTTTCCTTCATTCTCCAAGTCAGTGTGATTATAACGATACCACATTTGTATAGTGACACAGGGACACAACAAAGTCTCTTCAACACGTTTTTTTTGCTTGTTCCAGCAAACTTACAGTTCAGTTACAGCCGGATCGCAGCCGGTCAGGTAATCAGTCCACAGGCCAGTGTTTGCTTCACACGTGCCTTGCAGTGTGTGTGATTTGCATCCTCTCACTCAACAGACACACCCTGCTTCCTGCTGCTCATTTTTAAAACACAATCGTGGACATGAGCCACATATAAACCCCGGAGTGGAATGTGGGGGATAAGCACCCACCCAGCACTTTGCTTACTCCCAGTAAAAGCTAGGCCAGGATAAGCTGATACCAGCTATTATAGGTAGCAACAGCGTCCACTATCTATCTTAGTGGACACTCTAGCTAGTGACTTCCACTCCACTAATGCTGCGTACCTTGATGGCATGTCTCAGGTGCATCCCCTCTAATATGTTTCCTACACCATTCTCAGAGATGCATACCTTACTTCGTATATCAGGCCTGTCACTGCCTCACAATATACATAAATATTTAATTTAATTTTAATATTTATTTAATTATTGTTTTATTTATTTTTTATTTCGGGCAAAGGGGGTGAGTAGAACTTGTATATAATTTTTTTGTTTTTTTTCTTTAAGTCAGCCTGGGTGACTATAATTGGCAATCATTAGATTGCCCATTGTGTTCTTTTGATGGCTATATAGCCATCATAAAAACACACTATTTACTATATACCTATACAGTGTTGCCACCTACTGGCCTGTATTGGTATATACCAGTGATAGGTATCAGAGCCTTC